>NW_027041861.1:137109-217227 GCF_033297395.1 Canariomyces notabilis
TGGTTAAATTCCTAGGGCAGTCGAATTCGCTAGGGCAGTCGAATTCCTAGGGTAGTCGAATTAGCTAGAGTAGTAGAATTGGCTAGGGTGGTCAAATTCTAGGGGCAGTCGAATTCGCTAAGGTAGTTGAGTTCCTAGGGTAGTCGAATTGGCTAGGGTAGTCGAATTCGCTAGGGTAGTTAAATTCGCTAGAGTAGTCGAATTTACTAAAAGGAATTGCTTTGAGGGCACTAGCACTTTTTCCTAGGGGTACTAGTACTCCCTACGGTTAGGGTTAATGCTAGTATATCCGCATCCCCTAATTTGACTGCGCGCGCCTATCTTACTGCTCAACGCGAAAACTGGCTCAAATGGCTCAATTTGCTCGAATATGCCCTCTTACTGCAAGGCGCTCAAATGGCTTGAATACACTCAAATGGCTCGAATACACTCAAATCGCTTGAATACACTCGAATCGTTATAGAACGCTTAGATCCATCTACACAATGTACTCTCTCCTATAACCTCGCGCCCGACGGGCCTTACTTCCTTGTGTGTTACCCTGGGGTGGATCGAGAAACCTGGCGCCTAATGGAGGTATAGGTTGGTAGACGCTAGTATCCTCCTTAGAGCTGTTATCCTTAGAGCTGTCTTCATCCTTAGAGCTGTCTTCATCCTTAGAGCTATCTTCATCTCTAGAGGTTTCCTGCTCTTCCTGAGTGGCGGGCGAATTGGGAAAACGATTCTATTCTTCTTTAGAGTCGTCGTCGCTGGCTGGTGGCTGGAGCTGTCGCTGGAGCTGTCGCTGGAGCTGTCGCTGAGGCTGTCGGTCGCGCGCCCTTGACGGAGAAGTGTTTCGAGAGGTCGAGAATTGGCGCCATGAGCACTTCCACGGGCGGGAATTCATCGTCTGAATCTGACTTATAGGGAATGTCGATAACGCGCTCGGTTCGCCATGGTATTTTGAAGTGGAAAAAGGGATCAATTTGACGTGATCGAATTGATTGATTGATGTGGTGGAATCTGGGATTTGAAGTGGTGGAAGTTGCGTGGTTGACTTGGGAAGATTCGAAGTCCTCAAAGTCGGGGCGCTTGCGATAACCCTAGCCCTGGGGGGTACTAGTGCCCCCAGGAAAAAGTGCTAGTGCCCCGGGAGCAATTCCCTTACTAAATTAGCTAAATTGCCTGGAAAATGCGATTCTTAGGCACTTAGCGAATTCGCTTTAATTTAATCGCAGGGTATACAAGCTATATAACTACTACAATTGCTAGCCTCTAATGTATATTATAGTGGTAAAAAGGAGAAGACGCTACCTAAGCGCGCTATATATACCGGTACAACTAAGTGGTAACTGGGAAAAAGGATGTAGGATGAAAAGAAGGATGGTGGGCAATTCTTAAATTGAATTTGAATAGAATTAACGGGGTAGAGCTTACTGCCCCGGTGTGAGCCTAGTAAAAAAGTTTTGTGGTTTTTGGGTTTTGGCACACTTCCGCCAAACGAGCGCCGTATGGAATGGATGGAACTATGAGATGGTCTTCCATTAGGGGGCTTCTCCCCAACTCTTTCTCTACCGCAGTTGGGACATGAGAGAAGTATCGATGGATTCCCAGTGGATGTGCGTTGCGTGGCAGTGGGATGGCCGGTGGAGGTGAGGATTACCAACGCTCAGCGGTATTACCTGGCATTATGGGGCTCAGTTAGTACCTGAATTACGCTACCTCCGGAATCACGTAGCGAGCATGGTGCTACGTTAGGTCTCAACACGCACCATAAAGGTAGAGAGAGCCGATGGGAAGAGGGTTCAGCATTGGTCTCTCCGTGCCTGGATAAGGTCGCAGTGAAAGTAATAGAGTCATCTTCATTTTGCAGCTGAAATGGGTACGGTACTTACGATTAGTAAGGGCCCTTGCGAGGACTGGAAGTTGCTTCCAGGTTCCAATGTTATCGCTGGTCCCTGCCTTGCACTTGCCGTGCCGTCCCGAGTCAATCAAGTCCGATCTGGTGGTGAACTCCACCATGTTTCCCAGCATCCCCACTGTTGCATCTGCCCTGCAATTCCCGATCTGGGATCGTCAACCCATGACGCATGTTTTTGAGGCCCATCATGGCACTGGCCTCGTGTGCCTCGACCAAAGAGCCTTCTCTATGATATCCATGTCAACTCTCTTCTTGCTGCGATCTTTGTCGCAAGCAGGAACTGATGCTGCTTCTCCGACCCCGTGTCTCCTCAAGTGACTTCAATTACTCGCCATGACAGGTCAGAACACCAACATAACAGCGAACCACACACATCTCCAGGGGAACCATGATTCGCCGGGAGACTATTCAGGTCGTGGGCGGGTGGGCGCCATGGGCGGTAGTGAGGCAGATGGCCCAACAGCAGACGATGACGAGGCATTGGGCGAAGGGAAGAAGAAGAAGAGTCTGTCTGCTCTCTTCATCAGGTTGGGGCTTGACAAACCCACTCTGCGCGCCATGTTCAAGTAAGGGCTCATTGAATCATCCGTAGTTATAGCCACCGGGCTCCAATTTCGCTAACCACCCGGACGTGCCTGCTAGAGGCTCCGTTCCGCCGTTGATAGGCATTGCCATGTACCAGGCCCCAGCAGTATCGTCTTACTTCCAGACCGTGGGCTATATCGTGCCTATCATCAGCGTCCTCGCTCTAGCCTTGCTGCCGAGGGGCAAGTTCATGATGAACTTTGTCCTCAATCTCCTCGCCGTCACCTTCGGCGCCGCCGTGTCCATGTTGGCCCTCTGGTCGTCAGTCCAAGCCCGCTATCACACTTCGCCTGCAGACTCACCACCCTCTCCACGCCCGCCATACAACTCCAGTCAGTCAGCCGTATGCGCCGTCTGGCTATTTTTCAACATCTGGTTTGGCAATGTCGTGCGCGCAAAGCTGCCGGCCTTCAACATCCCCGTCATCATCTACAGCATCCTCGTAAACATTTCCACAACATACGGCCCGTTCATGGCAACCACAAGCGCCGCCAGGGCTTTCATTGAGCAGCTATTCACAGCCATGCTGGTTGCTCTCGCTCTGGCCCTGGCCGTAAACATTTTCATCTTCCCGGTCAGCAGCCGCCTGGTCGTTTTCAAGCAATTCGCTGCCGGTATCGGCTTGCTCAGGCAGATTGTCTCATTGCAGAAATCCTATCTCATCGGTCTCGAATCAGAAGACATGTTTGCCGTTGCCACCCGTACCGAGACCCTGCTGGAGAAACTGGGAGGCAAGGGATCGCGCCAGGGTGCGGAGGTGCCAAAGTTGACCAAGGAGGCAAAAGCAGCAAGAGCATTGCAGGAAGCAGGCGCAAAAATGAGAGAGCTCACCGGAAAACTGCATGCCGACATGCCATTTGCCAAACGCGACATTGCATGGGGCAAGCTGGACGCAAAAGACCTGAGCGAGCTGTCCAACCTCTTCCGCAATGTCTACATTCCAGTGTTGGTCACCTCATCCGCTCACTCTGCCCCAAGAGGTCCACTTCCTGCTAACGCTCGATGGACAGGCTGGGCATGATGACCATCATTGACATCTTCAAACGCGTTTCTGAGCATCGCGGCTGGGATACTGCCAAGGATGCCCCAAGAGAGATTGTGGAAGAGAAGGACATGGAGAAACATGTTTGGAACGAAGTCATGAAACAAATGCATGACCCGTTCGAGATATTGTCTGAGGCTATTGATCAGGGACTCGAACATGCCGGATTGTGCTTGGAGCTGCTCCCACGCCCAAAAAAGGCCTCGAAAAAAGCCGGAAAGGCAGCCCGGGATCCTGACAAAGTTGACATCGAGGCGGGCGAAGGACTCAGGCCCGGCGACCCAGGATTTGCCAGGGTCATTGACGAGAAAGTCCAAGCCTTCCACTCAAGGAAGGGAGAGTTGCTGAGGACGTGGATTCGAGAGAGGGGTTTTGATTTCGACGAAGAGAATGACAACCGATCCTCCTTCCGCAGAGAGCGAGATCAAGCACAACTCAACATCGTCCTCTACATGGAGAATCTGATGCATGCCTCTGGCGTGGCTGTCCAAGAACTCGTTGCATTTGCCGACGAAAAGGTCGGGGACGGAACAATGTCCAAAAGACGGCTCATCAAGCCTTCGTTCCGCCGCCTGCGCAAGTGGTTCTTGGCTGTGTTTAGCAGCGAGGACTCCTCGGCCGAACAGGCGCCTGATATCATGGAGACCGGTGCAAACATTGTTTTCTTCGGAGACGGGTACAACCAGAAGAAGGACCCCGAACATCTTCCCCCTGCTACGACTTGGCAACGCTTTGGCAATTGCTTGCGAAAGATTCCCAAGTTTTTCGGGTCCGAAGAGTCCATGTTTGGGTTCAAAGTGGCGTGCGCGACCATGTCAGTTGGGATCGTGGCCTTTTTGGAGCGCACACAGCACTTCTTCATGGAACAGAGGTTAGTCTGGGCAATGATCATAATCGCTATCGGCATGACTATGAGTAAGTGTTTCCGCCAACTTTCCGCTTTCTCATCTTCACTACTAATCAACAACAACCGACAGCCTCAGGTCAGTCCTTCTTCGGCTTCCTTTGCCGGGTTGGGGGCACGGTCGTGGCCATGTGCTTCTCCCTTATCATCTGGTACATCGTTGATGAACGGATTCCGGGGGCCATAGTGTTCCTCTGGCTCTCCCTCTTCCTCCATTACTACTTCTTCATCAAGTATCCCCGATTCGTCCCGGCTGTCATGATTGCCATCGTCACGCAGGTCTTGATTATTGGTTACGAACTCCAAGTTCTTACCATCGGCCGCGCGGTTGCAGAACAAACCGGCCAACCTGTTTATTCGTTCGTTTCCCCCTCGTTGTCCTCGGCAATTTCCAAGCTGCCGTCCCATCGCCCCGCTGACTGACGTTGTAGGACATACTTATTAGCGCCATACCGCCTCGCCTGCGTCGCAGGTGGCAGCCTTGTGGCTTTCTTCTGGACCATCTTCCCATCGCCACTAACCGACCGGACCTGGTTGCGTCGTGACCTGTCTGCTACTCTTTACCTTGTGGCCAATTACTTTGGCGTCATCAGCTCAACGCTTCAGTCGAATGTTCGCGGCACGGCTGGCAACGTCAACATTCCAGGCACGCCGGCGCATCAGTTGTCAAAGATCGGCAGGAAGATTTTTGGCAAGGTCATGATGTTGATCCCTTCCATGTCACAGCACTCTGAGTGGCAAAAGTGGGAGCCCACCATTGGCGGCAAATTCCCGCGAGAGGCCTACGACGATATCATCCTTCGAAGCACCCGTGTGATGGCTTATCTGACGCTGGTCAGCTACACGCTAATGCACCCCTGCATTATCCGCTTGAGAGGCCGAGCGGACCGTGATAGGCGAGACTCCAGACGCCCTCGGTCGCGGGGCAACCCGGTCCCTCTCGCCTCTCGCTCCTCCTCCATGTCAAGCAGCAGCCGGGAGTGGCTAAGCGCGCTTGCAGAGGTCCTCACCACCCTCAAGCCAACCCACCACGCCATAGTGTCCACGTTGACCCTCCTCTCAAACTCTCTGCTCTCAGGTCAGCGTCTCCCGCCTTTCTTGCCCCTCCCACGACCGTACGACATGACGGCTGCGCCCGCAGTGTCTGACAGGGATGACGATGGTGATGCCGGCCCAATCAGGATGGTAAATTCGCGCACCGGGCTGGCTGACTCCCATGGCGAGAGCAGCGGTGGGGCTTGCCGCAATGCCGCGGTGGCGAGCATCCTCGACCCGCGCAATATGGAGCAGCCCGGCTACGCTGAATTCGCGGTGCTCCAAGTGTGCACCACGCTCGTTTGCGACGATCTCGAGGGCCTTGTCAAAGCTGTGAGCGGCCTGGTTGGGGTAGTCGATTTTAGCTTCCGGCTTGCGGGCATCAGCGACTCAACACTTGATTTAGGGGGCGGTAGCGATGCGACAAGTACGAAGGGGAAGAGGGAGTGAGATATGTGAGGGTTGGCCTACGGACTGTCACTGCAGTCATCAGGTTTACGGATTGGCCTGATGACTCGCAGATGCCGAACCCAGGAATGCCAGCGGTGGCTTCGCAGCTGACAACATTCGTGCCCAGCATAGGCTTCCTTTGGAGCGGAAAGACCCATCTCACCTTGAACCAACAGAGTTGGAGCACCGAGCCCGGGTCAATACCCTCCAAGCGACCATTGGAGAGGGCTGGGTTGAGACTTCGCGTCTACTCTAGGTTTGCGCCCAAGTCTTCGCGACGTACAGGTCTATTTCTATATGTCTATGTCTATCTCTATCATGTCTTGTCTATTATTAATATCGGACATGTCATGGTATTGACGGCGTAGCAACCACACAAAGATACGCCGCCTTCCAGAGCCTCCCTGGATGATTACTTGCTCTTGGCCCACTTCAGTGCACCAGGCACTGCAGGGTCCGCCTCAACATACTTGCACTTTGTGAAAGTCGACCACAGCTGGCCCATGAAGGACCGGTCATCCCGATGGTACAAATCCCCCAGCAGCGGTTTGATGGCTTCGGTGGCCTCCTCGGCGTAATAGAACGGAATTCTCCTATTACTGGGTCAGCAATTCCACGTCTTCCAAGTACGGGCTGTTGTGAGGCAGGGCAAACTGACGGGAAAAGATGATGGACAACGTGGGTGTCGATGATGCCATGGAAGAGGTGACGGCCTACGAAGCCAAAGTCGCGGTCTACGGTGGCCAGGGCGCCTTTAACGAAAGACCAACTCTCAGCTTCAAAGTGATGGACCTCCGGGTGCGTGTGGTGCAGATAGGTGATGGCGACTGGCGAATTGTCAGCGGTCTTGTCCATTGGCCTACAAGCCATTCGGACCGGAAGAAAACAGGAGACCTACCCAACCAATGGTGAACCCAAAAGTACGGCACGCCATACAGTAAGAACACGGTCTTCCAGCCCACAACGGTCGACGCAAGGTACAGAAGGCCGCCTACGATGGCGAGCCCCAGGTCTGACAGGGCGATATAAAAGGCCTCGCTCGGGCGGAAGACGGCGCTGGTGGGCTCAAAGTGGCTGAGGCGCCACCAGCTGGCTTTGCGCTGCTGGCTGCCTCTGCCGGCCGAGATATTGAAGAGCAGGTACATCTGCCAGGCGGCGAGCTGATGCGCCAGCAGCTTGACGAGCTGCACGAGAGGGACGTCCTCAAACAGCTCGCGGTCGAGGTACAGATCGACCAGGCGGCGCTTCTCGCGGTCGGCCTTGGTGGCAGGGACAAAGGCCATGTCCTTCTCCATGTGGCCCGTGAAGCGGTGGTGGCGGTGGTGCGAGAACTTCCAGCTGAAGTAGGGCACCAGCAGCGCTGAATGCAGCGTCCACCCGACGGCGTCGTTCAGTCGGCGGTGAACCGAGAAGGCCCCGTGTCCGGCCTCATGTGCCAGAATCCAGATCCCCGTGCATACCAGTCCCTGGACGTACCCGTACACGATCCACGCGGCCGTGCGCCAGGCCAAAGAGTCGATCTGCGGGATGTAGGTCATCGCCGCCCAGCCGAGGCCCACCGTCATGGCCACGTCGCGGGCGACATAGCCCAGCGAGCGCCATGTTGATGGGACGAAGCAGTGCGCGGGGATTGCGTCCCGGATGGTCTGGATGTCGGGATACCGGAGGCCCTCCTCGGGGAGCGTCGTGGTAAGCTTAGCCTCTGCAACCCCCTTGGCCGTGCGACTTCTCGTCGTCGTCGCGGTCGTCGTTGTGGTAGTGGTTGCCATCGTAAGGATGGACAAGCGGAAGAACTAGGTGGTGGTGAGGGAGAGAAGAGGAAGAGAGAGCAGAAAGATTCCTTCCCCCCATGCACACCACGGAAGGGACACCTATTTTGTCTTTTGAGATTTTCACCATTTTGATCGGCCCCTGGTCGTGCCCTGCCCGTACCCGAAACGGTGCCAACGCCACCATAGCTTATTGCCAATGTCCACAATCCACATTGACGGGGTCTGGCCGAGTCGACGTTGGGGTGCAAGCGAGCCGCATCCATGTTCAGACCAGGGCGGATTTAATTAAGATTGCAGCCAGACTTATCAAAACTTTTCCACATAGGGTCGATTCCGCTTTTTCCATTGGCCATTGTCTATCTGTAGCTTGAGTGCTTGGTACAATAGATACAGTAACGTGAAAGAAATCTCGCTGAGACCCAGATACATCAAGGGAAGCGTGGAAGAGAAGTGGGCTTGTCCTGTGAACGACATTGGACGGATGGTTGCAGAAAGCCGATTGAGCGTCAGGAAATCGCTGTCGCCGTCATGTCAAGTCGTCTTGCAACAGGGCCAGACCAAGAAAATCCATACATTTTCAGGGTCCTCTCGGGGCCCTTGGACTCCACCATCCACCATTCGCAGCCACTGAAAATGGCTACCAGGGCGTCGTGTAGCTTGTGCAACTTTTTGCAGGTGGCCAATTTCCCGGCAAAAAGCAGAACGAAGCCAGGGGAGGGCTGTCTAGACTAGCGTGCACTAGAAACCCGCAAAAGGGGCTTTCTTGCTTGGGCATTTCAGGGGAGAAAGAAGAAAAGGGAAAATTGGCTGGGCTTCAATCCTTCAACTGGCTTTTGGCAAGCCTATCCCTCGCAATTCAATACCGATACAGTACAAAATTATGATCGGACAAGTAAGGAACAGTACTGTATGTATGTACATCTGTATTGTAATTACAGTACTGTACAGTACATCCTGTTCATTCCATGCAGCAAAACTGCCACGAGTCAACGACAACGACACAACCAGACCTGAGCTGCCACAAGCCAGCTGCTGATAGCCGATAGAGATGAAGAAAGAGCTGTGACGGACGTACAGTAACTCCATCCATCGAGAGATTCCGCATTTTCTTCATGCGCCAGCGTCTTCGCCTTCAAACTGGGTTCAATCTGTCGATCCCCCTGGTGAAGGAAGTGCAAAATTCTCGTACGGCAATGCCCGACAGTCCACATCCATGCCGTGATGAAGATCAAAGGACTACCATCATCGTTGATGTCTTGAAAGGCTTTTGGATCAGATCCTTCAAACCAGTGACAACCCTGCTTAAGAGGCAGAAATAAGCACACCGTGTAACCACATCAAGACATTGGGTTTTCTCCCCATCTAGCTTGGCAATGATATATACAAACGGCTTCCCCATCCATCCTCGTCGACCTTTTCTCTTCTCCAGGCGAGTACCTCTGTGGCAACTGCGATGTGCAGTTATGAATTCCATCGTTCCGAACTGACTCCCATACGCCGCGAATGCGTGAACCTCGCAAAAAGAAAATAATAGAGCAGTAGAAGAAAAAAGAAAAGAGGAAAAACCTGCCCAAGCCAGATCGTCTCATTGCTCGTGAGCCATGCGGTTTATACTATTTTCGGTACTCCGTCGAAGCACAAGCAGGCCACCCAGTACCCCAAAGGAAATGGGGCAGTTCTTTTTTTTCCCAACTACCCAGCTCAGCTCGTGCTGAGTCCAACCTTTTGCCCAACATCCCAAACAATGTACATGTGAAGATGCGTCGTAGCTATGTCAGGCCACAGGGCTCAGGCAAATCCCAGTAGCTGTCCGTGGAGCCAAACAGTCTAGATTGGCACAGCTCGCCAAATAATTTTCATCAAGTGAACGTTGCAAAGAGAAACCGTTGGTTATATCGCGGAAACCGACTCGAGCAAGGTGGCGGCCCCGGTGAGAGGAACAGCTTCCTGACCATGGACAGAAAAACGAACGAAATATAGGGGGTATCATATTCGGCCGAAATGTGATGGGAGAACATAGGAATCCGAGGATGCGAGCTCTGACTCAAGCGGAAAACCGTATTCCAGATGACGGGAAAGAAGTTCAGCCATGGGCTTCATCTACCGGTGCTTCGCTCAGCTGATCCGCGATTTAGTCGAGGGCCATGATTGACTTTTCCGCACGGGCGCGCATATGGTTGGCATGGGTCTCCAGGCAGGATGTGATCAACCGAGTCACTGCAGAGTTGTCAACGAATTGTGGGAGGAACGGAGACACAAGAGAGCACCTACCAGGCCATACAGCGGCTTTGTCAAACATGTAAGCCGTGACTCGCAGGAGTTTCGCAGCATAACCCGGGTTGTCGTCCATCTTCTGTCTGCCGTCGATGCTACTCGCGCTGCCAGACTGGGCCATTTCCATATTCATCTTGACTTCTGCGCCACGAATGATTTCGTCGATTTTTCCTAAAAGTTTCACGTCCTCTTCTTCCAACAGCATAATTGCAGGAACCTGCCCAAGATCAACGTTATCGCGACCGAGGATCCCAAGATAGCGGCCTACGCGGTCCTGCAGAGTTGCAACCCACTCCGCCAGCACCTGGGCGCAGTCAAAAACGCAGAGTGTCGCCTGTAGGGGAAGCTCACGGCTTGTCAGGTTGGCAAAAGTGACACCAAGCCGATCCGAAACCGAAAGCGACTCGGCTGCAAAAAAGGCGGCTTTCCGCAGGTGTTTCTCCTTGCGGGACGTGGACCGGCTGCTGGATGTCTGCGCTTGGTATTGCGTGGGATGTTGGGTTAGGGCAGGATTGATGGCACTAGGTGGAGAAAACTTGGAGGTCGCAAAACTGGGGGAGGAAGACATGTTTAGCGAAGAGTCAGTAAGGAACGAGCTTGCCCCTGGTGTTTCCGACGGCTCGGCCACAGCTGAATCAGCGTTGTTGGACGCTGGCGAGTGCTCGGCGTGCTGGATAATCTCAGATCCACGTGCAAGTTCCTCGGCCATACCATCCCAGTCCCGCTGCCAGAATTGCTCCTTGGCCCTAGAGAGGTTGACGAACAGGCGAACATAGGCGAGATCGAGCAGTGGGATGCAGTCGGCCGAGAGCGGGCCAAGACCGTAGGGATTCGGGCGCTCTGGGCTATGATGCGGGTTGCTGGCCCAGGCGGCATGCCATGCCCGGAGCGCGGGTTCGATATGGCGGTGCATCTTCTCGGTCTCCTCGTTGGTCCAAACCTTGTTGTGGTGTCGTTGGCGGGTCTCCCAGATGTAGTTGTGTATCGCATTGATCAAGATCAAACAGCCGAAGCTGCTTGGTTTCAAATCGCTCGGGGGCAGGTCGTCGATATTAGCCGCCGAACCGAAACCTCCGTCAGAGCTGGTAAAGGCACGTTTCTGCTGCTTCTCGTTGGTGCGGAGGAGCTCTCCCAACGCTTCATGGAAAGTCATCCGGTTGTGATTAGCTGCTAATACTCCGCCCTTCGCCCGGAAGGCCGTGACGTTCTCGGCGGCGAAGAACTCTTCGTCGCAAGGAAGATCGAGAAGGATCTCTGAGTTGGTGAGCGCCGGCGTGTGATTATACGCCGACACAAGGGTGCTAGACAGGATAAAGATAGCATAGAGCGTCCGCTTCCGCTCCTCCACGGTCTTCCAGCGCAGCCACTCGGCCAGCTCGTCGCCCTCCTTCCTGCCTGAACCGTTCCAGCCACCAGCGCCGTCGGCATCCGCCATCTCAACGTCCTTGGTCGGCTCAACGCGCGCCGGCCGCAGCAACTCGGCCCCGTGCGCTAAACTTACTAATGCCGCTGCATGCGTTGATGCAATCTCTCCGGATCGCTTATCCCCGCAGTTATGGCCATACACGACATTCAGGAGCATCGCCTGAACTAACCACACGGGAGTCTCGACCGGGGAGTCCTGCTGCTGTGAACTGGGGTCCGACACGGGAGCGCGTCGGATAGATTCTGCCTTTCTTACGTTCGCTTTCCTCCTCTCGTCGAGGTACAATTGAATCATCTTCTTGGCCATTCCAAATAGTTCCATTGACGCTTGATGCTCCAACTCAAACAGGGCACCAATGGCCGCCATCGAAAGAAGCAAGCACCCGGTACCTCCAATGCCGCTGTCTCGCCCGTTAGCCAATTGCGCAGGAATTTCGAATGATAGCGTCGGTATGTGGACAAACGGCAGGTGGGGGTGGAAAAATCGCAAGTAGGCCCCGACATATCGCTGGAGGTCTCGGGTGCTCGGGAGGCTGTTGCTTGGGTCGGATGCGCTAGCAGTCGGAGACGGCTGTGTTGTCAACGGCGAGGTGGGCGTGGCGGCGAACGAGTATCTCCGCGCACCAAATTGGGACGCCTGGGAGGCCGACAGGGCACCTAGGATGGCATTTCTTGTTGAATCAGTGATTGTCGAGACGGGTAAGGTGCCATGATTACTACCATTCATCGAGGACGGCGTCTCGGGACCGGCACCAAAGTTGACCGCTTGATTCAGGGTCTGGCCGTTCAAGCCGGGCATGACCGACGAGCTCAAGGAGCTGAGAGCCGGCGGGGGGGTCGAAAAGTACGTGTCGCCCATTGTCTTGGCTGACGATGGCTGCGGAGATAGAGGCGCCCCGTTGAGGAGGTCTGGAAAAACGGAATTGCCCATGTCGAGCGAAAACGGGTTGGTCATCTGGGGAGGTGGCATCATGGACGACTGCCACATGGATCCCGACCCGGCCGAAGCCGTGTGGTGGTTGGACCCGTCCACCATGACATCGCTGATCCCGCTCTGGCTCGTGGTGCTTATGGCGGAGGGCGAAGATCCGTCCACGGCAGCCTCGGTAGTCCCGTTATTGAATGACATGTGGTGCTCAAAGCCTGTTAACCAGTCGAAGCCGTCGTCTATCTGCTGACCGGCTGACAAATCGGGGAGACCATGCGGGAATGGAGAGAGCGGATCCATGACCATGGACGGTGGCGAGTCGCTATAGTGCAGGGCGTTCGGATTGATGGTAGAGCCCGAAGCAGCACCAAAGAAGAGCCCTTCAAAGTCAAATTCGGAGCCGAACGCCATAGGCGGGGCGGTTCTAAGTCCGCTCGAAAAGTCCATGCCATTAATACCATGGGTTTCGAGCTTTGGGAGACCCAGAGGGTTTCCGCGGTGGGCTAGAGCCGAGGCCATGCCAAAGGCATCGATGCCGTGGGTAGGTAACCCCACCAGGCTCGGATGACGGCTGTGGGTGGGTGGAATGCGGCTCGAGACGGTGGCATTGGCCGCAGCCATCATCTGCATATGGGCACCATCGACGTGGCTGATGGTGTTCGCCCTGGGCCTCATGGAGGCAGCCCCAGCATTGGCGGCGGCATTGGCGCCAGCGATGCTGTTCTTGCGGACCCGACTGGCCCCTGGCGTTGGCCCACTGGCACTCTCCCGGCGGTTTCGTGGACGGGACGACGGGGTGGTTGTCTGGTGCAGCTTTTGCTGGTGGCGCAGCAGAAGATCGCGACGGGCAAAGCACCGTGTGCACTCGGGACATTCAAACGGCTTCTCCTTGGTGTGCGACCGCTCATGACGCTTCAGATGTTCCAGCCGGGCGAAGGCGCGCTGGCAGGTACCGCAGGTGTGCGGTCGAGGCTTGTCCGTCTTGGGCGGCGGAAAAGCGGCTGGCGTCTTGGTGTTCACGGTAATGGTCGAGGCTTCGCACGCAAAAACCAATGTGTCAGTAACAGATTTCTAAACTGGTAGACGGGAAGCTTGCTGTACGAGAGGGACGAGCTTGGGTGACAGGCGGGGCATCGAGTAATCGGGAGCCTGCTGGTGCTGATGGCGGTCGCTGGTTGTCGTTGGCGGGGGAGGTCATACCAGTTTCATCGCCTACGGGCGCACTGCCGCCAGCGGCCGGGGAAGACGAAGACGAATTGGACATGGCAGCAACGGCCTCGTGATTGCTGCCAGGGTCGTTGGACACAGTCATCGTCTGGAAGGCGGGATTTTGAGTAATTCAAACAAGGTGTGTGCGGCGAGAATTTGGAGGGGCGCGAGCTGTGCGGCGAACAGAACGGAGCAGAAAGTAGGCAGGAGAGTGGGGAGCAGCAACAGGAGGCAGCGAGAGCGGCAGAGCAAGCGGAGCGGTGGGGATTAGGGACCAGGCTATTAAAGAGGGAGAGACGGAGAGAAGCACGACGACGTCGTCGACCGTCGCATGCTATTCAGATGCAATTGCTGGGCTTCTGTGTCGTCGGTGCCTTTCTCGCTGTATAGAATCCGATCTTGTTGTTTTTTCGTCCTTTTTCGCATCCCACTTTTTGGGGCGGTTGGAGAGGCAAAGTCGGGCGGTTGCGAGAGGTGAGTGAGGGCAGGCCTGAGATAGGCTGCTGTGCGTCGGTGGAGAGGCCGAGGCGGGAGCGAACCACAGGGCCCAAGTCCACCAGTGTGAAGGGCCCCTGGCTGGGCTTGGCAGGATTGCCCAAAGCGGTGTGATGCGGCGGATGGCGAAATTGGGGTGCAATGTCTCTCGGGTCTCGCGTGGGCGAATGAAGTCAGTTCACTGGCAACCTTGGGTTTTTAGCGTTAACGTTCAGGCAGTTAGCAGCGGCAGACACCTAGACCGAGCGAGAAGTACGCCCGAGCTGGGCTAGCTGCAGTGGGAACAGCAATACAGTACAGTATTTGTTCCCAGGCACTGTATCGTTCTTGCGTGAATGCAGGCTGTGGGAAGCAGCGAAGGAAGCAGCCAGGGCCTGCAACACACCATCGATGCAGAGTGGTCCCGTGGTACCGGCCAACCACCTCAATCGCGAAGGCAGAGCGGGCGATCCGTCACGTCTGTCTCCACGGTCGACCCTGGTTAATCTTGGTTCCCAGTATTACTTCTACATAAGGGTAGTGTAAGTAGCGCGTAAGCCAGGAGGCAAGTTGGTCGTGACTCATGAGGTTGCTTGAACGGGGTACAACGGGATACATTAACACTCAGCATGTTCATACGTTAATGACTGATGAGATGACATATCCAGCGGGTAGCAGCAGTTCAGGCGTATTATGTGCCGTATTGCGGCCCCTGCGGCTTGATTGCAGCATTGTCGTTGTAAGTGCTACTCACGGTCTCAGGGATTGGATTATATATCGCGGGCACCCAAGTGGTTTATCTTCCGCAAGCATCATCAATGCCGGTCAATGCCGTTTCCAAAATACATGCTGTCAACTACCTTACCTATGCCCGCAAGCCGCCTCGGCCGCCTTCTTCCAACCACCGAATAACTCCTGACAACGGCTCGCCGAATTAACTTGACAGATCAACTGCGACGCCGGTCCGCTCACTTGTCTTGCTCTCGATGGTTCATCTTTCGGTTGACTCCGACGGCTATACAGGCCGAGTGTGGATATGTGGATAACGTTAAGCAACCTGAACGCGCAAGCTTGGATGCCCAACCAAGATATGCCTGATTG
Source organism: Canariomyces notabilis (assembly GCF_033297395.1). Lineage (NCBI taxonomy): Eukaryota > Fungi > Ascomycota > Sordariomycetes > Sordariales > Chaetomiaceae > Canariomyces > Canariomyces notabilis. Next base: position 152,209 of record NW_027041861.1, read on the forward strand.
TTTCCTCCCAAGTGTTGAATGAAGGGAATGTGGCTTTCCCCGTCTGATATCTACACTAATCACTTTCATGCTAGAATGACCACTTCAGTAAGCCGTCGTCTATGTCATATCTTGTCGCCAGGCTGGATCGTTGGGGATCCAAAAGGCTCTTCCGCCACAAACGAATCCCATACATTATCTGGTGTACGGATACGGCGCCAGAGCCAAGAAGTGAGCCGACCAAGCTTGCGACATGCAAACGAGCAATGCACCTTGGAGCTGCATGTCGCTGCGGCAAGCTTCACTGCAGTCTGTTCAGTTGCGCCGTTGGCTTTCCCTGTCAGAGTTTAGCGCAGCCCACTCACACAGCACAGTGCCATTATGTATTGTCACACATGCCATCTGATCAAACCGAAAGTCGGATGCCAGGTTGAAACATGCTGAGTAAAATGAAGACGATCGTAGTTCAACAAAATGGATATAGTAGTAAGAGTGTTGAAAAGCAAAGTAGTCGCCATCCCATGTTGGAACAATGATTTCCAAGAGTCCCACAGTGAAAGGTCAAAGAGACCAAAGGCGAGTAATTGTCTCGTCGTGATGACAGTGCTAACGAGGCACTGAGCTCAAGCGCTTGTCTGTCTCGAACCATCTCCGGAAAGGTGCGGCATCCGCAACGGCTCCATGCGCCCGGCTGGATGTACAGTACATACAATGATTAACCATGTCCCTGTCGCATACACTACAGTAAGCCAGACTAGCTAATGTTCTTGTCACGTTGAGTTCAGCTCAATTAATATTCTTCAGCTGAATTTGGCGGTCACCGTAGGCACCCTGTAGGAGCATCGTAGAAGCAGTACAATAAGGATAACCTCGGAGAATTCTCCCTTTAATAGGGTTTAGTTGTTCTATCTCGGGACAACCTGAAGTCCATAGGTGTAGGAAAGAAAATCGGCGTTTCTTGATGCGTTACTTGACCGGCAACCGATGTGCTATTAATAAAGCCCTGGGTTGGCGCCCGGTTCCTAGTTCCTACACTACCTTATGAATTACGCCAGTACGAGCCCACACTGTATTTCGTCTACTGTGCAGGGCATGCGGACTGGAACGTTTCTTTCCAGGTTTCCCTAAGCAACTACCTGCCTTGCCCCCCAGCCTCTTGCCCCCGCCACGCGATAGGGGCGATCACAATGTTGAAGACACAAAGTGGTTCTATACCCGAGGTTCGGGAAGCCCAGGCACGCCCGCTTGATGGACGGCAATCGGTGGCATATGCCTATGTAAGGAAAGAACAAAGATCTCGTCAATGAGCAAACCCGCATTTCGAGGGTTTCAGGGTCATCGGAGTACACCCAGCTTATAAAGGAATCAATGGGTTATCTGCGGCTTAACTCAGGTTCTTCCTGCTGATACAATACGACGATGCTTAAGCCATGACCCACATACGGGGTCTTGCCTGTTTTCGGCCCTGTACATAGCAGTACATGCGCAAGATGCAAGATGCCAGCCTGCCACAACCCTCAAGCAACCAATCAAGCCCAAGGCGAGTGCAGTAGTAAATGTTGGTTACCTTCTCGCAGTTGAAGGTGTCGTTGGGCACAGTGCCCGGAAACCGGACAGACCTCGGCATGCTGCTCAATTGACAAATGTCATTGTCTTTAGCTAGGTCGGCCTGTAGCTCGTTTCATGACGTTACACATGTAAGTAGATCGGAGTTGCGGGGTGTGTCAGGCCGATAGCCCAACTCTTGATGAAGTTTCGGTTTCTCCTGAACAAGATGTTCTGAACTGGCCTTGGATGAAGCGAGAGGATCTAGCAACCTTGGCCGCCGCTTTTTAAATACCGGCACTTAAGCTTAGTCCAATTGTGGTTATCGTTAATCTCTCCGTAGGATTGCCATTGTCCGTGTTTTATGGAGGGGCAGGAATTACCCCGCCATGAAATGTTTTGGAGGGGTAGCTCAGGGCCCTAGCTGTCTTACGTATTTTACTGTAAATATGTAATTTCTGCACACACTGACGGATAAGGTACCTTAGCTTTGGGCTGGCTGAAGAGCTTCAATGCCCAATCTCCATCCCCGTCCCAACCTGCAAGCGACACCTGGATCGCAGTCAAAAGCCACCAGCAAAACAGAAGAGCAATACCAGGTTGCGATCAGCCCGGGCGCTCATTGGAAGGGTCTTGTTAGTCCCTTCTATAATCTATTGACCCCGCGAGTCCACGACAGGCGAAACAAAGCCTGCATCTTACCGACACGCTCGACCTGAGGTGAGTAGGTGAGGTAGCCATCGATCCGCACCGCATATATCTTTGTATGTATGTAGGTAATGTATCTACCGTAATCACCTCCGTACAGTCAATTCATGGCTCGGTGTCGCCAACACGCCGGTTGCGGGAGATTCATCCAGCCCCAGCATCTAGCTGTCTACAGCCCAGCAGAAGGAGCAAACGTCGGGACCGGCCCGAGCGGCTTAATTCCCTTACCCATTGCGCGGGATCTTTAGCTGTTGGGTATGTTTATAGACATCAATGGCACGGGTCCGACGGTCCCTATCCGTGCGCGCCGTCGATCTGACCATCGGCACCCACAGACAGCCTTACTACCCTTGCCTGGGCCTGGAGTTTAGCGTGTTGGAAACGAAGGAAATGCATAGCGATGCCGCAGTTGCCGGGACCAAGCCAGCTCGGAACCATGCCCACTCGTCAACAAGACATCACCATCACCATGGCTGCGAAGCTTCGCTAACGGCTCGGAGGTTTCAAAAGACAAGGCTCGAAACGACAAGGGATTGACTTTGGTCGCCGAAGATGCGCAGCGGCAGGCAATTTCAGGGAGCGCACGGCATGAGACTGGGTAAATATGTGCCCTGCCAGGACGGTGAAAGCTCCATCTTGATCCAAATTGCCTCCCCAATCCACTACCACAAGGCACGATATAAGCCAAAGAGGCAATATAACGGCCCGAGGTGAAGAAGGCACCTCTGTAAGGTTCACCTTCCCCTGGCGCCCTCGGGCCCGCGAAAGCGGCTTCCCGGGCCCAGAACGATGAGGCCTGCGGCTCTTGTCTGTCGCTTGCCAGTGGTGCCGCCGACTGGAAACAGCCAGAGCGAGATGGCCAGACGCACGGCTGGCAGTTGCAGGGGAGCCTCGAGCCCAGGTTAGCGATATGATGGTTTCGGCTGCTCTGATTCGCTCTGGCTTGAGCGAGCAGAGAAGATCCGGTTTCTCGCATGCAGCAAACAGCAGCAAGCTGCAGACCTGCAGACGGAACCAACCTCGCCAACCACTCTCGACCCCATGACTTGCAGGCTGCCGCAAAGAGGGTCCACACACTATCAAAGAACGAAGGGTTCGCCGGTTTGGAAGCACCAGACTTTATAGCCTGGACTGGAAGCAGAGTGCTGTCATGCGTCCCTCTCATCCCGGGACGAGTCTGTGGTTCTTCCCAGCCTCGAACCCGATCGCGTCCGGTACTGGTATTCGATCATTCTAGCATGCATCATTGTGGACAGCGGGGACCCTGCAGCGGTACACACTATGCACCTATGTACTCGGGGCATGCCACCATTTCGGCGGAAACGATTTCAACCGTCTTGCCGCGCGAGCCACCTCATCGATTCATGTCGGTAGTGTGTTGGCGCCTGCAGAGCCGCTACACCGGAGGTGATGCTGTCCCTGACCGGCCGCGTGGCGATGAAGCAAACGATCCCGTGATCTGCTAACAAGGCCAGGGATTGCAATACCCGGCCGCTGCACGTAATCTAGCCGGCAGGACCAGCACAACCACGCGCGGGTTAGGCTGCACAGGGACCTGCCGCATATGAAGGTCCTTCGTAAAGACATAAAGGCTCTCTAAGAGGCCATGATGCTTTCCCGAGGCTGCCACCGCGGTCGTATCGCATCTCGCATACGAGCCACGATGGCAATTCCTCCGGATCGGCATCCCAAGCACAACGGAAGATCAGTCGTGGTATGGACCGGGGCCCCTTACTGTTGTGTAGACCAGCACTCGACGGCTTCAATCCGTATGCCTTTGCATTTGCCAGCAGTGGGTAATGCAGAGCACCTTCGGATGTGACTCTCTTTTTGTGCGGCACTAGTTGCCCAGGACCGGCTAATAAAGCATAAAGCCACTGGGAGCAGCTGGGCTACAAGTCAAGTCATATTGGGCGGACGGAAAGCTCGAGATGGTGGGCGAGGATCCGAGGATCCAAGAAAACAGATGATGCTAATCCCACCAAACACGGGGGCTGCATGTCCGCTGCAGGGTTCCAATTGGAGACTCAATGCCACGCAGTCGGGCTCGGACTCTTTGATACAGCCAGTCAGTATCTCTATACCACAATGGCACCATTATGCATCCGAGTCGGGTGCCAAACTATATCTGCCGAGTCCGGAACCTCGGGTCTACGGCATGGCTCCAACTTGTGAACGTTTTACTTGCACAGAGACAAAATCGAAGCCAAGTGCTCCCAAGCCGTGTGCTCCCGAATCCCGACGTCCGGCAGCCCGGACTCGGACCAGGCACCCGGCGAAACCGGGACCCGCCGCAGCCCGCCCGAGACGGAGCTCGCGCACGGGGCATGGTCCGGAGTCCGAGTCCATCAACTATAAAGCTCTCTCTGCCCACGCGAGATGGCGTTTCCATCTATTTCTCCCCACGTCTGCCCACTCGCTTTAGCTGAGTAGTGCCGTGGGTATTACCTCGGTACTGTAATACGGACTACCAGTACATAGTTACTCAACTAGGCAAGGAGGAATAACACCAAGAGCATTCATTAGTACTAGTACTATATCTAGCGTCCCTGGCGTATCCGGTTGTAATTGCACACTGTGTTTTCCCGGCGTCACGGATTTGGTGACTCTGCATGCCGATCGGCGGCGAACTGAATTTTCTTCCCATCCGATGAGCCCCTGAATCTAGGGCATTTACCTATACATGCGATAGTCCCGACCAGAGTCTAGGTAAGGTACAGTACAACACTGCAACAGACTGCTCCGGTGACATGTAATCCAGCGATCGCCTCACTCCACCTAGGTATATGTAATACATATAGGGGGAATAGTTGTCCCGGCCAAGCGGACCCGTTCCGGCTGATGTTTTCCTTGCGCTGTCTCTCCGGGTCCAGGAGGTACCTAGGTAAGCAAGCAAAAAGCAGTACATTAGCATAACCTTGCCGGTAGACCACCTTACACTTAGGGTTTGGCTTGTTCATAACCCTCATACAAGTTCATCTTGACTTAGGACTATGTACACTGCACCGAGTGGTTGTTACTACATGACGCCCAAACAGGATGCTCTCGAACACATACGACCATAGGTAGTAGAAAACACGGGATCCCGTCCGCTCTCCCTTAGTTAAACTACTAACCGCCAGATTAGTAGTTGGGTCGGTGACGACCAGCGAATCCCTGGTGTTGTATGTTATTTTGACTTTTTGCCGAGTGGTAGGCATCCATCGAAGAGGTGATTATTTGGGACTACGACGGGTCACTCCCTTTTCATGGCACAGCCAGGGACCCAGACGTCTTCGCAGCCGTCGGATGGGGCATAAACGTGAAACCCGATATCATGCGGTACAGAAAGGCGGCGGACGTCGTCATCAGCTTCCAAAACATGTACCTTGAGTACTGTGATCATCCTCAGCCGTCCCAGTTCAAAACCGTCCGTTCGGTATTGCGCCGTGTCACTTGCACACCATCACCCACCGACACAGTGAAGCCGTCGGCGTCATCATTGCTCCCATCAACGAAAGCATACCTGCCAAAGATGGGAGACCACTTCTCCCCCGGGTCCACTCGGCGTTCCTTCATCAGCTTCTTGAGCAGCGTCCCGAGCTCCCCAGACGCTGGTTTCCCCGTCTGGTAGTCCACGTTCAGACTGACGCACCGCGCGCAGTTGCCCGTCAGTATCAGGGTATTCTTCTTCCCGTCGTGCTGCTCGGGGTCGGTTTGGTTGGTGGCCGAAGAGGACTCGGAGTCGATGGCGAGCTCGGCCCAAAAGTCTTCTGCCCAAGGATCCTCTCCCTCACCATCGACAACGATGTTGGGCCGGAACTTGTACATCCCGGGTGATTGGCCGTCGAGCAGGCGCTCGGTCACATCTCGCAACGAAGCCTCCGACGTGATCAGAAGCGGCGCCACGTCGGTGAAGGTTAGCCATGGCTCCGAGTCTTTCTGGTTGGGCTTGGGGCCGCCGATGTAAGAGGCTAGCGTTGAGATCCATCCTTGTTGTTGTTCTTGGGTTGTGGTAGTTTTGGGCAGCAGCGACTTGATCGGGACGGCACGACGCCCGCCGCCAATGTAGACCAGCATCACGGGGAAACCGAAGCGCTGGCTGAACCAGGAATCGTATGGGTCACCCATGCGGTACGCGGAAGCGGGGCTTTTGTGCAAGACGACGTCAATCTGTTCGAGAGATGAAACTTCCGGCTCCAGCGGTACTTTGAGAGGTGCGTCCTCAAGCTGCTGGTTCTCCCTCGGGCCCTCTGCTTGACTGCCGTGGTAGCGCACCACGACCATTGACTCCCCTTCTCGAGGACCTGGCACGATCTCCTGCTCAAACAAGGCACATTGAGGATGCGTATCGAGCTGCATCTTCCTCAGCTCACCAGGGAAAGGCCGGACCTCGTACAGCATGAATCTCCGGTCGTGTCTAATCCCCTGGGGCCCAATCCTGGCGGACTTGAGCTCGATCCCGCGCAGGGCTTTGATAGGGTAGACATAGAGCTATCGACTTTGTCAGCTGCTGCTCTCTACCTGCTCAACTGTTGCAAACGGGGTCTTACAGCCGTTATCTTCATGGTCACGTCAGCACGCTGCTGTGTTGCTTGCTTCTTGTTCATCCGAGTTCAAGAGCTGAGCCTTGGGGCCAAACCAGCTCAGTGGTGATAGTGTGCTGCTTTCTCAAAGTGTGGATGAGGAGGAATGAGGCCTCGACATAGCTAGCTGATATTGGTGAGCGCGTGTTGCAACCGGAGTGTTTCCAATAGAAGCTTGCTGCTGATGATTGAAGATAAAGACGACTCCGAGTGTTTGGGCTGAAAGGTGAATTATGGCCGGGCTCCACCTTCCTGGTCAGAAGACTGCCACGTCGACAAATCAAACCAAACGCCCTTTTGCCTGCAGGCACTCCCGAGCTAGGCTCCTAAGGAATGTGGTGCGGATGCGGAGTTGTGAAGTTGAACTTATGGGCAGGTTTTGTATGGATTCCTAAGTCTGCATGTGAGTTCAGTTGTAAGAAAAGGTTGTTTATCAGAAATAACTCAATGATAGACGCTTAATAAGGGCTATTCATAAGGTAAGGTAATAGGTCTACACTGATGAAGTTGTTTGAAAGACAATCAAAGTTAGATCTACACTGCTTGATTTTGAGAGCGTCCGGTATGGCGTTTGACGATCCAGTTGATCCGAGCAAGTCCTAAGTGAATCGCCGTCGCCATTCAGCTACATAGCCTACAGTTCAGCCAGTCGGCTAGGGATATGGTGGTCTACATAGGCAGGTATCAACCGATGCTAGATGATCTAAATGGACCCAGACTCAAGCAAACTCACACTACTTGCGACAGTACCTACCTATGTTCTCTGGTACGTCCCGGTAGCAGGTAGCTACCGTTTATGAGCAACATGGGGACTCCTCAGCTGGGACCTATGAAGTCAAGTTGTAACCTGAATTGTATGCATGTGGCTTAAGGTCTTGATCCCACCGTAGGTAGATCTTCCGCAAAGTAGGTACCTACCCATTGATACTGTATCGACACATAGGTAGGTGTCGTGTAACCACATTCGAAACGGCTGGTTTTTCAATCTATTACCTCTCCAGATAGAATGGCGTTATATTGCCCGGTGGCAGCTTACATACTGTACTTCCCGCTCCACCTACAACGTCATAGGTCCAAGTCCGACGGGAGCTGTCGTCTCAATTCTTACATGAACCGCAAACAGACACCTTCGCCTGAACTGTCCTGACCTACCCAAACACCCACAGAAACACGGCCATCTGAAATGGAGGACCGATCCATCACGTTAACCACCAAACCCGGCGCTTCATTGCGCATCTCGATCCACACCCCTGAGCAGTCTCCCGCGGACTCGAACTCCATCTCAAATCCGCTGTCCGACACCCTCGTGGTATTCCTCAACGGCCTTGCACTGCCACGCGCCGCCTGGTCCGGGGCCATCAACCACCTTATCTCCCTGCGGCGGGACTCCCGACAGCCCCTCCCCGCTGCCCTGCTCAGCTACGACCGGTACGGCCAGGGCGAGTCGGACCCGGACCCGACCGACTTAGACACACCCTACGGGCACGGCCCCGAAGCCTCCGTCGCCGACCTCCACCAGCTGCTCACCCAGCTCTGCCCAGAGATCCTGCCCAATTCCAAGTCGCTGGAGGAAGCACGGCTGGTGCTGGTGTGCAACTCGATCGGGTGCGCGCTGGCACGCCTCTACGCGGCCGCCCACCCGGGCCGGGTCGCGGGCTATCTCTTTCTGGACTCGATGATGGCCAACACGGATTTTGTCTCCCTCTTCCCCGCGGACCCGGACGGCGACGACGACGACGCCGACCTCGTCCGCCACGCCCGCGCCGCGTTTGGCGAGCATTTCCACCCGACCGTGCCCAACCCCGAGCATTTGGACCGGCGGAACCTGGCCGCGCTGCTCCCGCACGCCGATCGCCCTGCCCTCCCTGCGGGTCCCGGAGGGAGAGTCCCGCGGCTGGTTGTCCTCGGGCATGACTGGGACGAGTTTGCCGAGCAGTGCGAGAAGGTGAGATACCTTACCCAGACTATGAGATATGGCAGCTTCAGATGGCGGGGAATTTTATGCCCGTTAACCTCTGCTGACGGGACTGGGGATTGTTTAGGGCCCATTGTCCGTGGCAAAGTCGGTCATCAATGAGTATGTGAACCCAGCCTGGGGAGCATACAACGAAGGGCTCACCCGGCTCGTGCCGGCCGACCGCTCGGGCGAGGTGAAGATCGCCAAGGGTTGCGGTCACTTCATCCAAAAGGACGACCCGGCATTTGTAGCTAAGGAAATCAGCGACCTTCTGAACGGTTTGTAGAGCGGTAACTAAGTCAACACTTGCTCTTGTCAGTATTTCGGCGCCCCTTTCTTGGGGCGGAGCGCATTGTTGAGTGTAGCACAGAACAGCGGCCGAACACCTAGAGAGAGAATGCTGGACATTTCTATTCTAGAATCTCCGAATCGAGAGCACCGCGCGAAGGCCTGTAACTATGCTGCAACCACAATCAATGAAAGCCGTACCATGGCACTTCCCACATCCAAGAAGAGACTGACGCGTCTCGATAGCCAAACCGGCTGATCCAGTAAACTTTTATCCTTCAAGTCAACAACAAGACTCCGCCCGCCCCCTGTACGAGATTTTGCCCCCTCAAACCCCTTATCATTACACTCCAGCCTTGCATGTGATGCGAACTGCTCAGCACCGGTATCGGACACCAAACGAAGAGCGGCGTCTATACAGAGACAGGACGGTACCAGTTCTCAGGCGGGTCGCCGAGGCACTCGCCGACCGTCACGGCCGTGTATCCGCGCTGCCTGATCTTGCGCAGCATGAAGGCGGTCAGGGCCTCGGCCGTCTGCTGCAGCGTGTCGTGGGCGAGCACGAGGAAGGAGCTGTCGGGAGAGCCGGCGTCGAGCGTGGCGGCAAAGGCATCCTTGGCGACTTGGATGGCACCGGGCGAATTGTACAGATAGTCCTTGGTGTCGAGGTCGAAATTCACCACGTGGTAACCCATCTGCTCCATGTCCGCCAGGCAGTCGGCCGAGCAGCTCGCGTAGGGAGGCCGGAGATACGTGGGCGCAAAGCCGAGGACGTGGCCGAGGGCCGTTTCGAGGTTGCTGATCTCGGTGTGCCGGACAGCGGAACTAGCGGCTGTCAGGTCCTTATGCGACCATGTGTGCGAACCCACTTGGTGGCCCGAATCGACCATCCGCCGTAATATGCCGGGCCAAGGGGTGGAGTCGTCATCAACGTTGTGCGCCCAATTGTCGCCGTTGACAAAGAACGTGGCACTGGCGTTGTACTGGTCCAGCAGGTCCAAGATTTGACTGGTGTATATGTACGGGCCATCATCAAAGGTGAGCGCCACAACCCCCGGGACGGTGCAATGCTGGATGACGACGCCGCGAGGGACCGTCTCAGAGTCCCACCGTCCTTGCCGTTGACTTAATGTGGGCGCGGCTTGACATCCCGCGATGAAGGCGCCCATCGAAAAGAGCGTAAACAGATGCTTTGTGGCCATGGCTGCTTGAACAGGTCCTGTAATGGCCAATGTAACAATGCGCCAGCTAATGATGCCGAGATGGTCTTGACAGTAAACTGGGGGGCGAACTGGGCAGACAGGCAATGTGCATCAACAAAAAGAATAAGTATGAAGCGAAAGCCCTCAAGTGCGACTTCCGAGCACTTTCCGAGCACTTGAGTGCGAGCGCTGACCACCTAGTTCCCAGAAGCAGCATGCACTGCCCGGGGCTCAAACCGAGTGAATAGGACGGGAAGGTGCCATCACGAATGGCAGACTCGCAGATCGTTCTCCATCTGTCCTGTCATTCTGTTGTCAAAACGGGTGAGTTCCTCGGGGGAACCCATTGTCACGTCATACTCTGCTCGAGCCCAGAAGGTGCCGTCGGCCGGATGCGATGCTCGAGTGCAATCGCCGGGGTTGGTAGTCACATTCCAGAAATAGGGTGTGCCTGCCGTCCGGATTGTGCGGCCATCTGATAGATATACCTAAGCTCAGGCAGTGCGAAATGGGACTGGAACCGTCGAGACCATGTAAGCCGTTTGTAAAATAATAATTGGAATCTCCAAGGCATCTCGAATGGCCTGGGCCTCGGTTCTTTTGTCTGCAGGACAACGTCAGACCAAAGGCTCCGTGGAGTTTGACATAAGAGAGCATGGACTTTGCATACAAATTGTGGCTGCACTAAAAGATGTTGCAGCCTTCCTAGACCGGACATTCCGCGCTTTTTGAACGTGCAGATAAGTATGCTGGTTTCCAAGTCGCATGGCTCATCAGAATCCAGCCGCCAGAAGCTATCCAGAATGTCATTTGATGCTGTATCCGTTCATCCAAAGGAATAAGCCAGCCCCTGCAAGGCTGAGAACGGCCCACGGAAGCTCAAGCTCAATGACGGACCACACCCAGAGACATCCTAGCGAGGGAGCCCGTTTCATGACGGCCAAGTAACCGTACATATTGGTGATATGTATCAAATAACAGCCGGCGCAAACGCTTGCCGTGAAGAATATGCCTTGTCTGACTATCGGTTGGTATCGGGCAGGCAAGCCGGGGAGCAGTGAAGGGCTGGAAGGATGCGGATGGAGGGCGTAGATAAGCAGGCCGAAGACTGGGGATCTAGTGTTAGCAACGAAGCGAGCATTGGAGAACAGTGCAACATCTTCAAACCTACCCAAAAGGGCCTGGGCAGTCCTTGTCACGACTTTGGGCCATACTATCCTGTCTACCGAGAACTGGTGCTGCACCAGAACGTCAAGCGTAAAGTGCAGCATGGCCAGGCTCACAGACCAGAGCAGCGTCTCAAGCACGCGCTCAACGGCAGGGGGCAGTCCCTCTGCGTCGCCATCCTCATCACCACCCCTGGCCGGCTCTGAGATGGGACGCCCGGCGGCCTTCTTTGCGATCTCGTCCTCCCGCTTCTTCGCCTGGTCGAATAGGCCCCTCTCCTCGGCGAGCTGCAGGAGCGTCTTCTCGCTCGGGCCGGACCTATCTGGCTGTCTCAGTTTGAGGTTGGATGGAGATTTATCCCTGCGCCGCCTAGCCATTGCAAAGTCGGGCAAAACTTGGCAATGGTGGGAGAATATCGACGTTGAAGGAAGCACAAATTAACGTCACAGCAGTTTCACGGATTGGAAGTTTGGAACCAAGATATCATGGCCCCACTCTCCGTGTACAGCACCCACGCACCCAGAACTGAGCGCCGTTGCTGTACGGAGGATGACCGAGCTACCATTGTCCGTCAAGCATTATTCGTCGACATAATCGTGGCGAGTTTCAAGTGAGATCTCATGTGTGAATCGTTAATTCTTTGACGGCATAACAATCAGGAAAATACACTTGTGTTGCGATGCTGGTTGTGTAGAGCTGTCTCCATGGCCACAGTATGGCAAGGTAAAGTGTTGCTGGCTCTGTTAAGAGGGGTAGTCGAGAGGAAGCTTTTTACAAAAAAAAATTGGGGCAGCACTAACAGCAGCTACACAAGTGCACAGTGCGCGCGCAGGCCGGACGCGAGTGGGAGATCACTGCACTCAACTTCTCAAGGTCCTCAAATCCCACCGCACTTCTTTCCAGCAGTTCATCCTCAGCATTGCCTGCCATTGTGTGGTCTGGTCGCAGAAAGTTTACGCGGTCCGCTGCGCGCCTCAGCACAGCATAAAGTGTGCCGACGTGTAACAACAGCCGCACTTTGCCAGTTTTCCTCGCTGTTTGCCGTCTTGGCGGCTTTGTTGCCGCATCGAGAACGGGAACCGGTGACGACACAACCCCTGAGCTCGCGCCCGAGCCAAGCCGACGACGGCGGCGCAACCGGAGGATAGAAGGGCGGGAGAAGCGAGCTATGCCCCATTGATTGACTTTACGACCCAATTGGCTATCAATCTGGCACAATGGCCTGGCTAATGACGTTGGGCATGCTGGCGGTGGTGCTCCCGTCGCTCTACATCTACACTGCGTCCGTCATCTCGGCACGCCTCCCGATTCTGCGCAACAAGCGCATCTGTCTGCTCATCGCCCACCCGGATGATGAGGCCATGTTCTTTGCGCCCACGGTGCTGGCGCTCACCCGGCCTGAGACGGGCAACCATGTCAAGATCCTCTGCTTGAGCAGCGGTAAGCTATCTCTTGAACTTCCCCTCCCTCCTTTGCCTGTTATCCCTTTTCTTTCCCCCAGCTTCCTACTAATGACTTGTCGCCACAAACTAGGCAATGCCGATGGCCTTGGCGAGACTCGGAAGCGTGAACTCGCCAAGTCCGGCGTGGTCCTTGGCCTGCGCAAGCCCGACGACGTGTTTGTGGTCGACAAGCCCGAGTTTCCCGACAGCATGACGACGACGTGGGACACTTCAGCCATCTCGTCGCTCCTGTCGACGGCCTTTGCGCCCCACCTGTCGCGAGGAGAACGACCGGCACGCGACGCCAATACCGCGCCCACGGCCACCATCGACGTCCTCATCACCTTCGACGCCGGCGGCGTCTCGGGCCACCCGAACCACATATCGCTGTACCACGGCGCCAAGGCCTTCGTTGCCGCGCTGATAGCCGGCAAGCCAGGCTGGACCCCGCCCGTCGATCTCTACACCCTCACTTCGGTGCCCCTACCGCGCAAGTACACGGCGTTTCTGGATGTCTTAGCTACCCTGGTTAGCTGGGCGGTGCGGGCGGATAAGCAGGACAAGAAGCACCCTGGGGGACTGATCTTCCTCAATGGTCTGGCCGGTCACGGAGGCATCACCACGGCGTGGAAGGCCATGGTCACGGCTCATAAGAGCCAGATGGTCTGGTTCCGCTATGGCTGGATCACCTTGAGCAGGTACATGTATATCAATGATCTGAGGCTAGAAAAGGTCACGGGGAGGTGACAATGTCCATGTCCCTCTGGTTTGGTTGGATACGGCTATTGCTGGGCAATGGGCACCGTATACGTAATGTTTAGTATGGTATATATCCACCCCATGCGGAAAATAAGCTCTGCGTAAATTTGTGGGCTGCTTCAACTCCTTTGACAGAGCTATGCTGCATGTTGTTTTGAGACGGGATACCTAAGACACAGTTTAGGACTTTAGGTGGTAGGCTTCGGGTGATGCACGACCTCAGTCGGGTAGGCGGGCAAGCCCGGCACAATTGAGGGGCTCCAGCTGTTGCGTTCAACTTGCGTATCAAACAACCACAGAGGCTCGTGCCCCATTTTCGGAGCGCATCCCACCTGTAATTACAGAAAGCATCTCCAAAGCGCTGTGTGCTAACGTTTCTTTCTGCCGTGAGCCCACTATCTTACCGTTGCCTTACCGACTGGATTGTCGTCCTGCAAAAGATATCCGACACCAGACTGCAGCAGCGCGATCAACCTGAGCTTCCCCAGGAACCAGCAGCTACCGAATCAGTCGTGTGCCCGTCATGGCCGAGCCCGGGGATGAAGGCACCGCCGTCGCCGAGCCCCTCGATCTGGTGCGCCTGTTGCTCGACGAAGTGGTTTGCGTAAAGCTCAGAGGAGACCGGGAGCTCAAAGGCCGCCTTCATGTACGTACGCAGAATACCTTTCTTACCTACGCCCCACCACTATCACCCGTCATCCCGCCCTCCGGCCCGTGCTCCGATTGACACAACATTACATTGTGTTGTCTATCCTCCTAACAACCCCCCTTTGCTTAGGCTTACGACAGTCACTGCAACCTCGTGCTCGGTGATGTCGAAGAGACCATCTACGTCGTCGATGATGAGGATGACGATGAAGTCAGGGTAAGGGCATGCTGCGTTATTCAGTCTTGATTGTTACGTCACGGAAAGGTAATACATGGCCATGTCTTTTTTGCTCACATCATTCTTCTCATCACAGACTGTCAGCAGAAAATCCGAAATGCTGTTTGTGAGAGGTGCGTCACCACTGACTCCCCCGGGCTCTCGGGTTCCGTCAGAGCTCTTTTGGACTAACTGTGCTGCGTTAACAGGAGATAGTGTCGTGCTCATATCTCCGCAGTCACGACCTTTCTGAGGTCAGATTAGGGTGATGGGTTTGCGTCGCAGGAACATGAGTATACCTCGTGCAGGTCAGATAGGTTGATCTCTTGCTGGGAGAGCAAAGTCTCAAGTAGCCAATTGAGTAAACTGCAAACCAAGCGCGTTGAGTCCTGGGATCGACGATGGCTAGAGCAGCCAAGCTCTTCACGACGCGAGCTAAATAAACATGAGCCTATTGTACAACCAGCATGTTCTCAAATATCCGAGGATTCTAGTCAGATGAAGCAACGGGAGCTGGCCCGCATTTTCTCGTAACAGACTTGCAGTCACAGTATCAACATGCAAAAGTGGCAGTAAGGGGGAGAAAATGTGCTTGACTCCAGTACGCCGTGCTAACCAAATATCCTTCAACATGCGAGGCCGAATATTGCCAGTACATACCCAAAATCTTGCGTTCAAACGCATAACGGGCCTCAAACGCATAACGGCCCTAAACACATACACTCGACACTCAATGATAGTTATCTGACCCCACAGAAACCAATGCAGAAGCCTCAGGGGAAAGGTCGACGGAACCGTGTGATACCCTGCACTCGGGCCGTCAGTCCCTCTCCTCTCCGTAGACTCTAGCCCAACGGTCAACACGAGATCAGGTCTTCGCCCCGTCATCCTTTTCCGCACCGCCGACCGCCTCAGCAGTTCTCTGCCCGTCGCCGGCGTCTGCGTCTGCTTCCTCCGGCTGCTTCGGCATGAGCGGCTTGGACGGGTCGTAGCCGACGCTTTTGACGATACCGAGCCCCTTAGTCCGCCCCTCCCTGAAGAGGAGACGGTCCCCAGGCGCCAGATACTCGGGCCGCTGGACGAACCGAAAGGCCACCGTGGCCCTGTCGCCGGTCCGGATGAACGGACGGTCGACATCAATGATTGCGCACGTCTGCGAGACGGGACCGACGTGCAACATGGCCTGGTACTTGGTTTTAATCGTCGTTGCGTGCGATAAGATGAGCACTGCTCCTAGTTAGCAAAGAAACACATATCCCGAACCTGTGTGGGTTATTTGTAGATGTCTGTACCTTCAGCAACGAACTCGCGGTACACCTTGGGAGGGGCACCGTCGGCCTTGGGCAAGACCACCATGCCTTTGCGTACGTCTTTCCGTCGAACGCGTCGCAACGCGAACGAGGCAGACTGCCCAGCCGATGCCGCAGGCACCCCTATCCTTTTCCTCTCGATAGAGCGGATGGAGGTCTGTGTAAAACGTCCCAGCGAGTCAGGCCCTATTTGGACGTCATCGCCAGCGTGGATAACCCCGGATTTGACAATACCGCTGACCACGGTGCCCACGTGAGGCACGCTGAAGGTGTCATTGACATGAAACTCGAACGGGGCGTCGGCATCGTACCGACCGTGGTGCGGAAGAATGTTGAGGAACGAGCGGACCAGGTCCAGGTTCTCGCCCGTGACATTGGAGACCTGGAAGATGGGACAGATACGCTGGCTGACGAACTGAGTCGCCGTGTTGATGCATTCCTCGTGGTTCTTGATAAAGATGGGTATTTTCCTCGCACCGGGGCTTTTGAGAATGCGCGTTATTTGAGTAATGGTCTGCTCCAGAATCTGAGGCGGACAGATATCAATTTTGGTGACGACCACCATGACCGGCACATTCAGGGCAAGGGCAATGCCGAGGTGCTCTTTGCTCATGCCAATCAGCCCATTGTTCGCTGCCACCATAAGCAAGCAGTAGTTGGGGCTGCTTGATAAAAGTCCAAAGACAGTCGTGCGCAGGTAGCGTTCGTGGCCGGCCAAATCAGTAAAAGTGATGACTTTGGCGCTGCGCTTCCCGATCTCCTCCCAAGACAGTTTACGGCCCGGAGTATCAGAGACTATGACCTGGCCCGTGGTGTCGAAGCCCATGATCTCCATGCCAACCGAGGACGTCCGCCCCGTCTCGATCTCGTGTTTGTGACGGAACAGGTTGACACGAGCCTTCCCTCGGCCGTCATCAAGGTCGCCCTTGACGAGCACGCCAAGCATGGAGCTCTTCCCAGCGTCAACATTCCCCACCACAGCTATCCTCGTCTCGATCACGTCCTCAACCGTGGCTGGGGCTCTGCGAATCATGACTTTCCCGCTGCAATCTCCGTCTTTCGTAGGCGCTCCATCAAGGGGCCCGCCCACATTCTTGGTCAACAAGAGCTGGGTATCGGCCCGCAACCTCTTCGCCGCCTCGCTCAACCGCTTGTATGCCCGGTCCCAGTCATCGCGGGACAGCTTCATGCTCTCCCCATTATTCTCAAAGCCAATGTCGAACACGGTCTCGCCGTGGCCCTCCAGCAGACGCTCCTGGACGACGTCGACCAGCTTTTGCAGCGCATCCGCGTCTCCGCTGCTCGAGAGAAGGAGCTCTCGTAACCTGACGCGGGGGGCCGAGTCGGAGAGATCGAGGCTGTCGAGGATGTCGTCCAGCTCTTCGTGATGGTCATGATTGCCCTGGGCCGCAGTAGTGGAAGCTGCCGTCGCAGCCTTGGAGCTTGGGTAGCGCAGGGCCTGCTGCTTCTCAACGTACTCGGCGAAGTCGCTCAGGGCGGCCTCGCCTTTCCGCTTCTCGTGCGGTAATTGCTTGGCAGATTTGCTGGCCATGATGCCGCGTCGCGGTGCTATCCAATCAAGATGAAGATAGCTGACTTGCGTATCGAGACGAACAATAGGTTCGCCGGACCATTAAACCCGATTGCTGCGTCAAACGGTGGGAGGAAGGCCCTTGTAGAGTCGTAGTTTACACTATTGATGATGAAAGAGAAGAGATATGGAGTAACTGGAGAGATTTAAGGTTGGTGGTGGAGTAACAGATAACCTTCTAATATGTGTTCGTTACTGTTGGTGACTCCCTGGAGGTTGACTGGCCGGTTGAGTCGAAGCTCTGTCGAGTCATCGATCCGGCGCTCGGTGAACGACTCCCGGGATGCTCCCAACTCAGGGAGTAAGTTGGCTTATCGATAAGCTCAGCCCTGTAAGTGGCGCCACGCTGCAAACGGTCCTACCCCCACATTCTCCCCGCATTGATGACTGATCGCCGAGATTCGCCTGGACGAGGGGAAGCTCTGAGCTTGCCATCATGGGAACCTTTTGCTGTCTGGCCAACTAGAGGATTAGTTCAAAGAGATCAAGAAACGACAATACTACGAATAGAGTTGTGAATAGAATTCTTTTTAAGATCTCATACAGAGGTCAGTTATACCTATAACCTGACTTGACTACCATGGTCGCCTGAGCTGTGGTGCAGGGAGCAATAGACAAGTGCACAGCGTCTCAATGCAACAAATGCGAGGTAGGTACCCATACCAGAGATGCAATGCTTTGGATATTCATGTTCCGTTTTCTTTCCTAGGTAAGCCTTTTCCCATTCCCGGGTATCATTATCATTAGCAGTCCCATACCCAGTGAGTTTTGAGGGATGATAGTAATACACAGAGAAGATCAACAGCCAACAAGCCCTCGACGACTTGCCGTACAGGGTATCATGCAACACGAACGCCTTGAGCCCAACAAACAACGATTCCATATGACAAAACCCTCCCAGCACGAAACCCAAAGTTTTTCCAATGCTCCCGTCCTCTCGCATTGCGGAAAGCTGTGAATGCTAAGTTCCTCGGGAGCGCCCACGTCTCAACGTGCGAGCCCAGCTTAAGGGGGCTCTTCACCGCCCTTCGGAGCCTGCTCCGCCATGCCCGCTTGCACTCGTGTCCGTCGAGTTCCGGTTCAAACCTCGCCCACAGCAGCTGTCGAGGGATTCATTCATCTCCGCAATCGAATTGTCCGCGGTAATCTCCTCCGAGTACGCCGGCGGGCTAGGAGGCACGTCCTGATAGATGGGAGGGGCTTCGTTATCCCAGCTGATGCCGATGCCCGCGCGCTCGGTAAGAATGGTGGCGAAGTGCATCCGCAGAATGCGCCCTACACCAGTGTGTGTCACGAGTGAAGGCCTGTTGACCGGGGCCCATTCTTGCGAAACAACCATCTCCACCATCAGTTGATGGGTTACCTCGGTCCCATCGCGGCTCTTGGTGTCGCACGAAGGCTTCGCGGATTTGCAGACGTTGTAATCGAGCTCGACCTCGACCAGGCTATCGGTGAGGCTCGTGTAGTCACTTTTCCAGCCTGAGTAGAGTGTCTTCTCCCCAATAATTCGGCTCTCGCAGCGGACGATGCCCTTCTTCTGCTGCTGCTGCTCTTCCGCACCATCGCTGCTCTTAGGGCTGTGTCGACTACAGGCCGGGGCGACCGTCTTGACCGTCTCCTCAATTTTCCACGTGAGCTTTTTCAGCCTCCAATATTCAATCGTGTTGACCTTGGCGTTGTGCTTCGCGATGCCATCAAGCCGCAAAGACAATGTGTGGCTGCCGATCGGGTGTATCACATGAGGGTAATGCGCACTGGCCTTGATGTTTGTAGGAGGGAAGACGCGGACGGAGTGGTGCGGGTTCTCGGACGCTGGGAGACTGCGTTTGACATCGAGCACCTTTTCTAGCTTGATAGGCGCCAGCGGAGTGTCGCCGCTTTTGGGCACGGCTTCAGCCTTGAATTCGTAGGCGATTGAGACCAGGGGGCTATCCATACTAGCCGGGAGGTGCCCCTCCAAGAGCACCGAGAAAGGGAACGTGTGTTCACCTGCGCGCGGCCATTAGCCTCATGTACGTTTACAACTTATTCCGGAAGCAGATGAGGCTAAAGCCTTACCTTTCTTCATGACCAACGGATGCGGCAAGAAAACCCATTTTTTTAGTTCCGTAGACTGACTTGCACAGTCGGCACAGTGATGCACAAAGGGCTTTTTCTGTGTGACATGGATGCTGAGAGTTGCGTTCAAAGACTCAATCTCCAGGCTCTCCTCCTTGATGTTTAGGAAGAGTTGGCCCGAGAGCAACGCACCGGTGCTGCTCTCGGGATCGCCGTACATGACGATAGGCGGCGACTCAAGACTCCAGTCTAATGCAGCTGGTGCAGGGGGGTGTGTGTCTTTGCTAGATCGCCCAAAATGCAAACTGGGAAATGAGATTCGGTGATGATGGTGGTGTCCATGTTCCTTGTGGGACTCGGACGAGAAGCTGCTGGCTCGCGAATCACCCATTTTGAGGCGCGGAGTATAAGGCGGGGTGTAGGCATCGTCTGAGTCGTCGTCGGTTATGGCAGCAAAGGATGGTGGCCGTTCGGTGCTCCTTGGTGGTTTCCCGCTCCTCTTTGGCGAGTCTCGCCTGCGTCGAGGGCCGCCAGGCGCCGACTTTTTCGTCCAATTCGACACCTGAATCTCGAGTGAATGCGTCGAGGACCGAAGGAAATCGGCGACGCGATGCGGCATGGTTCTGGGCGCTCAATCCCTGCCAATGGCGGGGAAATATGCACCAAGCACGCTTGTGTCAGATGACTGGCCTGAGCTTTCGGCTCGAAAAATGCGGGGAACCCTGGCAGGAATCAATGCCCGTCAACGCCTGCTATGGTGATGTTCTTGCCAAATCTGTAGCAGTCAGGCTTGTATGAATGGGTTCTTTGTCAAGAAGGTGATGTGAACCTCGAAAGCTCAAAATCTTTCGTAGAGGCTGGCGGTAAGGGCAAAAGAGTTGTAGGATGCTCGTCGATCCGCAACCAGGCGCAGGCGGGAACAGATATATCTATCCAAGTCGGTGAACTGATCTAATTCAAAGCAACTTGAGCTTGGACGGACAGTAACGTTAAATTGGCGAATTGAGCTCTGACGCACGGCAACATGCAGTTCATGGGCTATTTGTATACACCCTGACGACCAACGGAGGGTTTTCATCAAGTAATTGGTATGTAATGGATGGGGCCAAGGAAGCAATGAGACGGACCCACTCACTGCAACCGCCTCGTACGGAAGGTTATGGACAAGGCTCATCCGATCTTTTGCTCACTGGCTTTCGTGTTGATCCAGGCACAACTGTCGTATGAATCCTGCGAAGGAAAACATGCCGCATTGTAGGCCGCACTTGAACTTCTACATGATATACGTGCTGCCCGTCGTATTGACGGCAGCATCTCTGTCACGATGTGTACAATCTCTACATATTGAAGATATGCGTAACTCTCTAGCCTCACTTTCAGTAAGCCTAGCACTCCCGTCTTTATTTCTGAGTACCTGAGTACTTCCAGTCGTACCAAAAGACTTTTCAACTTGCAGCCGGGCGTCGTTGGCCAGATGTTTCGGGTCCATGTGATCAGGTTACAGGGTACGAAGTACTTGCTGCTGAGGTCACAAGGGCTCCGCCCATGGCGGCTGGAAGCCGGCGACACTCTGACTCCTCTGCGCCCTTCAGCAGGGTTTCAGCAGGTCATTTTCTGCAAAAGTTTTGCTCTGCCCCACTAATGTATTCATCTACCTATACATATGGATACCTTACACCAGAACGAATGAACAATGGCGGTCAAGATTCTTGCGTCCAAAATTCCAACGTGCCTGGTTCCATCATCTTCGTCCCTTATTGCGGCATTCTTGATGTCGTCGCCTCGGGATTTTCGTACATACCTACATACTCGTCAGGGCTTCATAATCGCGTCTGACCCACTACTTTGTAGAGGGTCAGGGACGTTGATTCGCGAACGAACCATTGAATCGCGAACTTACACTAGTACATTCCTCCCATACAAATTTGTTAGCAAATCAATGTCATACCGTCCACTTACACATATCGCTTGCATGCATACCTATCAATTTGAACCACGCTACAGCTATGTAAAATAAAGCCTATATTCAATTACCAGACAGGTATAATTGAGCCTGGATTCAACGCAAAGCTGTTTATACAATATTTGACTGTATTTGTCGCCTGTACTGGAGGATGGGAGCGATTAGATGCGAAATGTTGAGGGTGGTGGATGCAACTGTCGTACATTACTGTTGCAGATAAATCACTAAAGTATGGATTTTGACGGCATGATGCACAAAGCTTGAGGTACTTGAATTTGTATGGGATGCGCTAGTAAATGGAAGTACTTCAAGGTCGTGAATCAATGGTTCGTTCGCGAATCAACGTCCCTGACCCTCTACGAAGTAGCGGGTCAGAAGCGATTATGAAGCCCTGATGAGTACTGGTCTGGTCTGTCATGCTAACCATGTACTGTATTGTTGCACACAGGGCACCCGACTCGAACCTCAGCAGTCAAGTCGTTCCTCGATCCAGTCATCGTTTTTAGGCGGCTACCAAGGCTTCTGGAAATAATGCTTGATCTAGATTTGAGATCTAAGATGATCTGCGCTCAGGATAGTAAGAGCCTTTCTTTTTCGCACACACATGCGTATTGTGATATTGTGGTGCTAAAGTCACCTCAGCTGCCGTGCTCTTGTATACGTCGGACTTGTTTCGGAGTCTTCTCCTTGACTGTATGTACCATCGTACACAGATCCTTCGATGCCGCACCACCTCTCCTGTTGATTGGATTGTGGTAAGTATGTGTACATAGAGGAAAATGCGAATCACCCGCCCTGCTTTCCCGCCATTGGATGCTGCTCTCTAGAGGCGGCATCATGTCATGGCTGCCGCATGGTGCAATACATGCACGTGTACAGGCGCAGTTCGGGAAATGAGGAGATGGCACTGGAATCATGGGCCGCAAAGAAAATCAGGCGAGAACTCCCATTCCTGACGCAACAAAGTGTAGTATTGTAGGTTGCAATTGCATACCTTATATACGGAGGTACACTAGCCTATCCGTGTAGGTTCTGAACAACACCCGGCGACCTCATCGGGACCAGCCGACGTTGGAGGGAAATCAACAACGCAACCGACCGGTCAGCGGTCTCATCCGTGTTTCCACATCAACGGACATTGCGCGAAGTGGCTCCATCAAGCTCATGCATCTATTTATTTTAGCGTAGAGAAACCGGTGCACCGTGCTTATTCTAGATCTTTCGGGACTCATCAGGTGGGGCCATCCGGGCTGCCCGCCCACCGGCTCCTCTTTTGTCGGATCGGGTGATGGAGCCGGCTGGGCCGTCGGTTTGGATCGGCTCCAAAGCCGGTTTCCACATATTCTTAGAAAAGAGCAAAAAAAATTTTTTTTCTCTCTTCCTTTCCCATCCTGCCCTTCCTACACGTGTAATTCCCATCGACGACTCATCTTTCCCATGCCCTCACCGTGTACACTTGTTACCCCTGTCAGCATCCGCGTCATCGGCTACCGCCGGTTCTTAATCGCTCGGTGCAAATTTCAAAGTCCATCAGGGTTCTAGGTGGTGATACGAATTGCCCGAGTCGAGCAGCATCTCAAGAGTATCAGACAAGGGAAGAAGCTTTATTCAGCATCGTATTATGGACACAAAATCCTCAGCAAACCGAGCTCATATTTGATGACTTCTTAGTGCTTTCCACAGGCCCCACGGCAACTTCCAACTACTCTTGACCTTGAATGGGTCGAAATTGACACTCTCCAGGCGTTGCAAGTAGTCTCTAGCTGCGATCGCCTCCAATAACACACCGAAACCACGCTGGATATCTGAGCTTGTGTTCTCAGCCGCATGCGTCTCCTGGGGATATACATGCTCCCCCTCGTCTTGATGCTCGTAGTCGTGCCCAGGGCCCTTCCCAGCTTGCAAATTCTTGAGCATCTCGCGGGCCGTAATGAGGTGGTCGTTGGCACGTGTAGCAACTTGAAAGACAGCATCCTGCAACCCCTCAGCCCCTGGTCCCTGGCGGAAGACATCTTCCTCCCTCAAGCCAACTTCAGCCATGATATCGAGGGGTAGCAGAAGGGTGGGACTGCGGGTGTTCCCAACATTGGAGCCCCTAGGGCCTTGGATGGGTTGGGAAGGTGCAGCAAGGACAGGAATGCCGCGCAACGTCGCGACGATGCCGCATGCCTTGCCGATGTGGCTTGCCAGATGATCCATATGTACCGACCGAAGAGGCACCGCTGCCAGTGTCATGTACATTAGGGTGGCGTACGTATTCTCGGCGTAGTCTTCCAGGGCGGCCAATGTTGTGAAAGGCTTGTTCTCCATGTGCCGCTCACGCGTGTTGATAAAACGCAGGAGCCAAAATTTGAGCGAGTTTGCGCTGCTAACGCCGCTTCTTGCGGTGAGATCCGTGACGGCATTGTGCAGCAAGATCGAGATTGGCTCTCGCGGCGGATTGCCAGCAAAGGTGCGGTTGACAGTGTCGCGCCAGAACTGCATCCGGAAGCGGCCGATGGTTGGATTGGATACTGTCTCGGGGAGGCGGGCTAGCTCGAGGTTCAGCGTCCGGAGAGCGTCATAGGCATCTTGCGCCGGCCGTGGAATGAACTGTCGGATGAGGTACGCATCGTAATCGCCTTGTCTGATGGGCATACAGTTAGCAAGGCCCTAGCAGGTGAGGGTTGAAAGGACGGATAGTATAGACCTGAGCTGGTTTTGACAGTACTTCCGGGCCTGCGCAACATCTTCGCCTGTCTCGGTGGTGGTGGTGATGCCGCGGCGAGAGTCGCGAATACGCCGAAATGCCTGTCTCAGGCCATTGCCAGGGGTTCGAACGGAATACATGAGATGACCGCCTATGTCAGTAGCTCCATCTTCATGTAACCAAGTCTCTCTCTGTAGCTTCCCAACTGCATGCGAGCGTTCATCGCTTGCAGTACTAATAAGCCAACTGTGGCGGTTTTGTATCGATGTCTGGTTTCCGTTAAAAATACGGATACAGTTTCGCTTGTACCGTACCGTACCGTACCGTACTGTACTGTACAATTCATTACCAGCGTTACTACCTCCGTAATACGGATTGCCTTATCCGTACTTTGCCTTATTTTTCACGACTTTGGCTTGTTTGTTCGTTGCTTTACTGAGAATTGGCTGTTTGCTAGGACCCTCGGATGAGATTTTTTTCAAACCGGAAAAAAGGCTAGAGGTAGGCAGTCGGCGACCAAACGATGGAATTAAACGCTATATAGCCAATTGAAGATGGAAACTATCACCAGTATGTAGGTGGCCGGTTTGCGTTACTTTGTTTACATAAGGTATGTTTGATTTGTGAGGAACGCTGTTCATTACTAGAAGCACGGGCCAGGCCACTAAATTGCTAGTGACGCGATCATCTGACGGTTAGGGAACGTCAAGACGCCAAAATTCGCGGTCGTCGCGTCCTCCACGGAACCCGCATCCACAGCCCAAAAGCACAAGGGATGGCCTCTCCAGCCTAAAAACTGGACCCAACCGCCGACGTCCAAACCATATCACGCAAGAGCTGCTAGAATGGACCTCACCAGCTTTGAAGAACCCCCCGCCAAAAGACGGCGTTTCTTTGCAGATGACAACGACGAGCCAGTGCAACACTGGCATGCTGCCCCGGCCACTTCTTCGCCTTGCACATCGAGAACGAGAAGCCCTTCGTTTGCCCATGATGATGGTCAGGCAAAGTCTCCAGGGTTTGAAACCGCGAATATCTCGGGCGCCCCAAGAGTTCCACTGTCAGAGCGAGAGATCGAAAGCTCTCAAAACCAAATTCTTCCTCCGCAAGGAAGAGAAGGCGACCGCAATGCCGCATCGGTCCCCCAAGCATTCGATCAGGAGACATTCGAAAGCTTCGTCGGCGTTAAGGTCAGCCCCGATGCTATGACTGCGATCCGAGAAAACTGCCGCGACGATTTGCAGGTTGCAGTCAACATGTTCCTGGACGGTACCTGGAAGACCTTGTCGAAAAAAGGGCCATCTCAGGCACCAGCACGCCTGTCCTCCTCGGCGTCTGTGCCTCGAAAACAGGAAACCTCCGCATCATCGTCTAGCCAGGCACCTACGCTGACATCAACGCCGGAGTCGCGATACATTGGCGCATTTGGTGTCGAGGGATGGGCAACGAGGAGCGGTACGAACCTGCTGAAGCATGGCGATGCCGTCAAGATCGAACGTCAGAAGGTCCAGGGCCCCAAGCCGGGATATCGCGTGAGTGCGGCCTCAGCAAAGCGTGTTGATGTGATCGTCCGCTTCACCGACAGTGGAGGAAGAGAGATTGGCCGTTTGGCCAAGGAGACTGCAGACTGGGTTTCGACATTGATGGATCAGAAAATATGCAAATTCGAGGGAACATGCGTGTACGCACCTGAGAGACTGCGTACCAATGACACCGTCTTCCTACAGCTTCGGTGCTCGCTCTTACGGACCGCATTCTTTGCAGGTGGCTTCCAAGGCGCAGACAACAGAACCACTGGCCGGTTTGGGGAGACTGAAACATCTGAGGAGAAGGACTTGCGGTTAAGACAGGTTGCGCTTGTCAGGCTCTTCCAGGAGATCAATCTCCTCCCCAGCCGAGGGAATGCAGCGGCAGCCAAGAATCAGCGGCAGGGCCTCCTCCACGCAGCCGAGATGGCTGATAACAAGGACAAGCAGAAATTCAAATCTCCAGACGACGATAGTGCTGCTTCTTCCTCTCCTTCGGACGACAACGAAGACGGCCAGGAGCTCGAGCAAGACCAGCTCGATGCTCTTTACAAGAAGGCGCAGTCGTTCGACTTCAATACACCCGAAGCAGAGCCTGCTGAAACATTTGCCATGACGTTGCGTCCGTACCAGAAGCAATCATTGCATTGGATGGTGGCAAAGGAAAAGGATGTGCGAAACGAGGAGCGAGAGACGTCCATGCACCCTTTGTGGGAGGAGTACGTCTGGCCCACCAAGGATTTCGACGACAATCAACTCCCGGAAATCCTCCATCAGCCCGCCTTCTACGTTAATCCTTACTCTGGCGAGTTGTCGCTGGAGTTTCCCCGTCAGGAACAGCATTGCCTCGGAGGCATCCTAGCTGATGAGATGGGCCTGGGCAAAACGATCCAGATGCTGAGCCTGATCCATACACACAAATCCGACGCAGCAATCCAGGCGCGCAAGTCAAATTCCAACGGCTCGCCTTCATCAGTCAATCAACTTCCCCGACTCCCTGTTGTTTCGGGCCGGGATACCGTTACAGACGCCCCGTGCACTACTCTGGTCGTCGCCCCCATGTCCCTGCTTGCTCAGTGGCAGAGCGAGGCGGACAATGCTTCACGTGAAGGAACTCTGACATCCATGGTATACTATGGGAATGAGAAGAATGTCGACCTACAGGCGCTGTGTTGCGGCGCCAATGCTGCAAACGCGCCGGATCTTATTATTACCAGCTATGGCGTGGTGCTCTCCGAATTCAGTCAGATCGCCACCAAGAATGGTGGCAACAGAGCCACTAGCCGTGGCATATTCTCGCTGAAATTCTTCCGCGTGATCCTAGACGAGGCGCACACCATCAAGAATCGTCAGTCGAAGACGGCCAGGGCCTGCTACGAAATCGCCGCAGAACATCGATGGGTGCTGACAGGCACTCCGATTGTCAACAAACTCGAAGACCTCTTCAGTCTTGTCAGGTTTCTCAGAGTCGAGCCGTGGAACAACTTCTCCTTTTGGCGGACTTTTATCACGGTCCCATTCGAGTCCAAGGATTTTGTGCGGGCTCTAGACGTTGTCCAGACGGTCCTAGAACCACTCGTCATGAGAAGAACAAAGGATATGAAGACGCCGGACGGGAAGGCCCTTGTTCCTCTGCCCCCGAAGCAGATAGAGATTGTGGACATTGAGCTCTCCAAAGCGGAGCGTGACGTCTATGACTACATATTCAAGAGAGCGAAGCGAACATTTTACGCCAATGTCGAAGCGGGAACGGTCTTGAAAGCCTTCACCAGCATTTTTGCACAAATTCTCCGTCTTCGTCAATCATGTTGTCATCCAATCCTTGTTCGTCATCAGGACATCGTTGCCGACGAAGAAGAAGCCGGCGCTGCCGCTGATGCTGCCGCCGGGTTGGCTGATGATATGGACTTACAGTCCTTGATTGAGCGCTTCACGGCTACGACGGATGATGCTGCCGACTCCAACACGTTTGGGGCGCATGTCTTGGGCCAGATCCGAGATGAGGCGGTTAACGAGTGCCCCATCTGTGCTGAGGAACCAATGCTCGACCAAACTGTCACTGGATGTTGGCATTCCGCTTGCAAGAACTGTCTGTTGGATTACATCAAGCATCAAACGGACCGCCACGAAGTTCCCCGCTGTTTCCAATGCCGCGAGGTCATCAACTCGCGCGACTTGTTTGAGGTTGTGCGGCATGATGATGAGGATGATGCTGACGTCGGCATGCCTAATCAGAGCCCACGCATCAGCCTTCGTCGGCTTGGTGTTGCCCATTCCTCGGCCAAGGTCGTGGCTTTGATCAATCATTTGCGGGAACTCCGCAGGAACCAACCCACAACCAAATCGGTCGTGTTTAGTCAATTCACTTCGTTCCTGTCGCTCATCGAACCCGAACTGGCCCGGGTCAACATGCACTTTTTTCGGCTGGATGGGTCTATGTCTCAAAAAGCTCGCAAAGACGTGCTCAACGACTTCAAGGAGAGCAAGAAATTCACCGTTCTCCTCATGAGCTTGAAGGCCGGCGGCGTTGGACTGAACCTTACCAGCGCCAAGCGGGTCTACATGATGGACCCCTGGTGGAGTTTCGCCATTGAAGCACAAGCAATTGACAGAGTTCATCGAATGGGACAGGAGGATGAGGTGAAGGTGTACCGCTTCATCGTCAAGGACAGTGTCGAACAGAGGATGTTGAGGGTGCAGGACCGGAAGAAGTTCATGTAGGTGGTCTTGGGGGCTCTCTGTATTCGTGATGTCTCGCTGACCCGTTTTTAGTGCAACATCTCTCGGCATGATGTCCGACGAAGAAAAGAAGATGCAGCGGATCGAAGACATTAGGGAACTTCTCAGCTAACCTACGCAACCATAGACCTATTTGTCAGATTGGTTGCCAGTGTGACCGCGAAGCTGGGGTTTCACATCAAGCTGCCTTCATGGTCGTCCCATAGGGGGAACCACAGTATATTAGCCACGACTATAGACTCGGTGGAACTGAGGATAGACTTGTACTTAGCTTTATACATCCCGTTCCTCAAACCGGCTGCCACGTCCAAGGTATGATAGGGGGGCAGAGATAGGCTCGGACTGATCGCCAATTAGCACATGGAATAATTAGAACAGGGCCCAGGAAGACGTGGCCACATGAACATTCAGCGTTCCTACCACAGTGCGACCAAATCAGACCGTCTTTCTCTTGCTACAACCCCTATCTTATATATTTGGAGTTCAACCTTATTGCTGTGATGCAGATCGAGGGGAAAGCACAACTCTGTGGTATCATGCAACACTTATCTAGCCGACGCCACACGATTAGAAGTTAAGGCTGTTAAGCAACCTGAAGGGATGGTTAGATAGGTAGTCACATCGACATCCAGTCGGCCTCATTGGGGCACATTTGTGTCATACGACTTCTAGAGATTGCCCGAGCAAGACGGACGCATGCCCAACCAACCGCCCGGTCTCAGCGCCAACGAGCCTCTCGAACGACAACAATTCACGCATGACTAGGTGAGCAGATCTTATCATTTACGATGGGTGTAGTTCTACGCGGTTTCAGCCGAAGGCACAGGTCTCTAGTACTGTACATCGGAACATAAGGGGGCCTGTGCTTATCATTCTCAAGCATGTATGTACCTTCACGATCGAAGCCTTATGTTGCGGCATGCGGCAAATATGGGCTGTCACACAAAGTATCATCCCACATCAGGCCACCAGGAATCAACTTAACCGCCTATGAAGTTGCTCATCGCCGCTTCGCACATGCAAACTTGGATCTGATTTTCGCCACCGCAACTTCGTGGACGTCAACTTGAACAAACAAAAACATACAACTCAGAACAGAATGACAAGCCCAAGCTCCAAGACTACATATTTCCTGACCCCTGGCTGGGACTGTCCCCTGAATTCCATCCCGCTCGGCAGCGTCATCACCAACCCAGCTGAACCCAATCTCACCCTCTTTCGACCGTCCCCAGACGATCTTGATACCCCCATCCAAGTCAAGGAAATACCCCTGTTCTCCAGCACGGTTGGCAATAACAACAACAACCTCGGGGACACGGGAACTCTCACCAACGGCGTTAGACCGGGCCAAGGGCTCTTCTACACCTTCCTCACCCTGTCCGGACTCGGGATCGAAGACGATAGCCTCACTTTCCACATCGACCGGAGACTCGGCAGAAACCTGCTGGCTTACTCTTTCAGGGGGCTGCGCGTCTCATGGTTCGAGCCCTCGGACGCGCTAAAGCGCAAGGCGGTACACACAGCTCTCCAGGAGGGTGCGAGTGCCTCCCCGGAACCGGTGTGCTGCTTGTACATGGTCACAGGCATCCGCACGATTAGCGGCGCGGGCGTGACAGTGCCGTCTGCGAGGCGGCGCGGTTGCCGTGTTGAACTTGCTGTGGAGCTCGAGCCTGATATTGATCCTGATTGCCAGTCTGATGGACGGCTTAGCCTTGGCGAAGGGGGAGGGGAAGGGGAAAGGGAAGGGTTGCCGGTGGTGTTTGCCTTTGAGCTGCGAGAGCTGAGAGTATCCCCTCAAGGCGAGGTGACGTTGGGTGACGTTTTCCGCGACAATTGTGAATGTGAAGGCTCGCGTAAAGAGTCGTCGATTGCTGAGTTGCAAGCCGGGTTGGATCGTGATTTTGGTGAAGGTGTGTTTGTGGCCATTGAGGGCTTTGATGAGCAGGATGGCAAGCCGTGTAGGATTGTGGCGCCCAGTCCGGCCTGCGTCGACTTGCTCACTGCTGGGTCAGCGAGGATAGATCGGCATTCCGTGATGCACACTACAGCGCTCTAGGGCATATGCTTGATACAGTTGTAGGAAGATACCTTATTCTGTACCAGCTCGCAAACCGACTATCTACCAGTCCTGTAGCTTGAGCAGCTCCTCTATTCTCTGCAACAGTTCTTTCCCAGTGCTCGTCTTAGCCAACTCCTCCCGCTTGGTCTCAATCCATGATCCTACATCAATCGTGATTGGATGGGCTCCGACACTGATCAAAACACCCGCCAGGACCTCGCGGACCTCGGCCTGCGACATACCTCCAGGGATACCAAACTGAAACCTCCTCACCAAGTCTCCTTCAGACATATGCGCAGCTAGGGTATCGCTTCCCCGCTCACGCAATGCCTCAGCCAGGGCCTTGTCATTGGGGTTGATTGTTGACTCTCGGGAGTAGAGCCCGTTCAAGTCCGCAGTGAGCAAAGAAGGGCCGAACGCTTCGCAAGCCGGGACGGTCCGAGCAAATTGCCAATCAATGACACCGACAACGTTATAGTCATCGTCTATAAGCAAGTGGTCTCCCTTGTCGTCCACATGTTTCAGGAAGAATGCCTCAGAGCTTGCACCAGGCATGTCCGCAGCGTGGGATTGGAGGAGTGAGTAGAAAAGGTATGCTTCCAATGGGTAACGGTGGTGCAGCTGCCCATCGAGAATGAGGCTGATATACTGTGCTGCTGTTTCGCCAAAGTAATCAGCAGTCGTGGTAAAAGGTCCGTAGCAGCCCAGGTGGATGAAGCGGTTGCTCGCGACTCTGTCAATTTGGATTTCATCATCGACAAACAGCAGAGAGCCCGCCTTGGGAAACGGGTGCCTGCTGAGCTCAATCATCATGTCGGCCACCTGGTTGAGGACGTGACGGCTCTGTTCCGGAGTGGCGTTCCATGGCTGGTAAGGTCGGCCCGGCAAAGCCTCAATGAGCAGATAGCTGACCCCTACATGGTTGGTCGGATCTGAGGCAAGACCATAACCAAAAGCCTTTGGCGCGGGGATGCTGGTTGTCTCGAGAAACTTGAGGGTGGCGTACTCGCTGCAGACCAAGTACTCAACCAGCTCGGGAGGTACATCGCTGAATCCGGTCCGCGGTATCCGTGCAAGCCACCGCTCACCGTCGTCGAATATGAGCCAAGCATGATAGTTGGCACACCCCATGATGGCGCCGCTGCCGAGGTGCTGCCCTGGCATAAACACGCATGGCTTGCCTCCACGTAGAGAGCTTGTGACCTGGACCAGTGCCTGATGGTTTAGCTGGGAAAGCAGATTGGAAACTTCATCGTTTATTGCCTTCTCCCAGGCCTCATCATCCAGCTGGGAAAAGTTAGTAATTGGGTTTTCCTATACTGCCCTGGTCGAAAGAGCACCATGCGATGACATTACCTCTGAGGCGGAGGGACACCGGTGGAATCGGCGAGCTTGATGCCTGGCACATAAATGCATCCGGCAAGTCGCGCAACTGGCTCCGCGGACACCTGCTTGTCCACAACCAGGTACCGAGCATGTAGCGAACCTCGAAACATGTCCGGATGTATCGATACCTGTAGGTGGCTGTTCTGGGTGCATGGTGTCTGCCATTGTAACGTCACTTAGACTGTTTGTGAAGGGTAACAAGCAGCGTTGTTTACAGGTCCCGATAAGAGTGATCACCGGGGTGCGGGCAATGTACCCGCCATCCATAGGCAGTCCCCATATACAACCCTAGCCCTAAAGCTGCCCATGCCCACATATACGGGCAGAACAACTCGCGTATCATACACCACCTATTTGCTCCCGACCATCTTCTGTGCTAGAAGATGGAAAACGCCGGTTGTGGTATACTGCTCAGAATCACCAGCATCCACCCCTTGGAGCTGCTTCTCGACCTTTTTCCACACATCATCCAGCACGGGCCGGTCACTAGCACCACCTAGATTCATCTTTCAACCCCCTTTCAGCTTCTTGGTCTGCCAAAACTCACATGCAGTGCATGGTAGGTAGGGTAGTACTCACCAAGGAAGGTTTGATCGCCCACCGCTGGAGCACGGTGCCATCACTCTTGACGACGAGCAGTGCCGGCTGGGCCATTCCGTGTTTGTACCCTCGCAGGCGGTAGAGTTGCGAGTCGGAGACGGCCACGTCGAGGAGCCCTCTGCGCCTGAGCTCTGTAGCGAGTGCATTCTCAGGGTCAACGATCACTTCATGTTCGTCGGCGAGCCCTGTTAACGCCCGGACTTTGGCGAGGGCTTCCGGTCCTGCTTCTGCCGTAACCGCAACCACCGTACCGCCGGCGGCATTGATGTCCTTGGCCAGGGCTGCGAGCTCCTTGAGGTGGGCTATGCAAAAGGGGCACCAGTGGCCGCGGTAGTCTTGAAGATCCTAGCGGTTACAAACAAGAATATGAACCAGGAGTCAGGGCGGCTTACAAAGAAGGAAAAGGAAGGTTGATGATTTCAGAAGACGGTCAAACCTCTCCACGGGGTCTGATGATATGGCCATGATGGCGGAATTGATATCTCTCGATTGTAATTTGTATAGGGGCGCTAGCAGGCCCGGGGTCCGGGCATTCGTAAAGGCTCAGTGCAGTGACAATATTGCCATGAAAAACGAGTCATTGCGAGATGCATTCACGGCACTGCATTGAAACTGTAATATACCGTAGAGATCCTGGCCATGGTCCCTAGTAGTAGTTGAGATATGTCATTCCATGAGTTCGGGAAAGACCCTTGCCCGAGTGCCGAGATGGCTGTCGCCAAGCTGACGCTAAATGCAAGGTCGTTTTGTCGCAGGGAGGTAATCAAAAAGTCAAGAACAACCATCGTAATAGGCCGCGCTTCTTCGGGTGTATTTGACGAGGCATGCTACTACTCAGAGCCATCTGCAGGATAGTAAGTCCTCAGGATGCAGTGGGAGCTGAGGACAGCATTCTGCAACTGATCACTCCTCGTTGCTTGGCGGAGGAGAAAGTCATCGAAGGGCCCCGATTCGGGAAGCCTGTTTACTAATCAGCAGAAAGGGGCTGAGGTCGACACCGACAAACCCCAACCTTGAAGGACAGGACTTGTAGCATATCTGGAGTGAGTTCGAGAAGCCTAAGGCTGGCTTCTGCTCCTTGTGCCAAGCGCTATACCCCCAAGTCCTCTCTTTCACTCACCCTGATCACTTTGTTACCAAGGTAGTAAGTCCTTTTGACCTCTATACCCCCCCTCTTCCGCCTTGTCTCCAGGTCTGTTCTGTTCCAATCAGCACCTCGCTTTACGCTGTTGCTGTAGTTTCCACCGGTTTCCTGCTCCTCTTCCCTCCCATTCTCCGACCCTGCCTCACCCTGGATGACGATGAATAGCGCCGCAATCAGCATACCTAGCACTCCAAGCGCAACTGCAAACCAGTAGGCGCTCCGCAGACCGACCAACCGCACCTCTACCAGGCGTGTGTCCGAGGTCGACAATGCAGGCTGCGGCCCCCGTAGGCCAGCTTTGGCCGCTGCGACTTCGAGAGAGTATTTGTGAATGGACCCGGCAAACCCCAATCCACAACTGATGCTATAATTGACGACGGTGGCCACCAGGCTGGCCGCAATGCCTTGCTTTTCTTTGGGCAGATCTGTAGACAGCAGAATAGTCGCCGCCGGAAACGACAAGTTCATGGCCCCAGGCATCAAGAGGATGGCGGTAAACGTGTTGGCCCAGTACGTCTGATCCAGAGGCATGACTGCAATGAGCATGCTGCCGAGCAGAAAAAAGAACATTGACATGAGCATGATCCAGGATACGGATATCCGCCGCATGAGCCAGACGGTGAGGAAGGCGAAGAAAATGCCCGTCACAGCAACCGGACTAGTTTCTGCGGAGGTGAGCAGCGCGCTGTGGCCTCGTAGGTGCTCGAGGAAGAGATAGAGGTAGTACACCCAGATGCCGTGGCTGCTCCATCCGGCAAATACGCAGGTCAGCGTCAGCACTGTATGGCGTTGAAGGCCGCGGATAGGGATGATGGGATGCCTAGCGACGCGGAGTTCGACGTAGATGAAGGCGATCAGAAACACAAAACCCAAGATGAGCAGTGCCGGAATATACGGCTCGCTCCAGCCCACCAGAGGAGCTTGATTGAGGGCAAAGTTGACGAGGACCAGCCCCGTCACCCCGGTTATCGCCCCTGGCCAGTCGAAAAGCACCCCGTCTTGCACGTGTTTTGGCTGCTTGCCTCGAATTTCCGTGGTAACGTTAGCAGTTTCCGGCTCCGGAATAACGAACCAAGACACAGCGACCAGACATGAGCAGGTAATGGCAAGCAACCAGAAGCACCAAGGCCAAGAGAGCTTCTCGGACACGAGCGCTGCAAGCACCGCTCCGAGCGCAGCGCCGGTGGGCCCAGCAGCTCCGAAACACGCCAGGGCAAGGTTGCGCTTGAGCCCGACTGGAAAACTACGTCCAATGAGAGCAATGGCGTTGGGAATCAGCAGTGCTGGCCCAATCCCCTGAAAGGCTCGACATGTGCTGAACCAGAGGAGCTGCGCTTCGCCGCAGAAGCCCGCGATCAGCGACCAGAGCGCAAACCACGCCCACCCGGCCATGAAGATGCGCTTATGCCCGTAGATGTCGCCCAGTCTTCCTGCACGGTTGGTCAAGGCATGTCAGAATTTTGGGTGAGCTCCCAGAACCAGGAGTCTCACCAGCGGGTAGGATAAATGTTCCAACAGTCATGCTAAAAGCTGCTGAAAACCAGCTCAGATTGCCATAGTCATGGATGTCGAAAAAGTCGGCGAGAATCAACATGGGCGCAACCGTCTGGTTCATCGCAGCCAATGAGAGGAACTGGGCAAGGCAGAGAACGAATACAAAGACGACTTCATGGAGTCGCTCCCCAATGGAGCGCGGAGGAGGTGCGGTCGCTGGCCTTGCCCTGATGACCCTTCTCGCCTCCCGCCGAGGAGCTGAATGGGAAGCATATGGGCTCGGCGGATATGACATGGCGAGCACAGGGAAGGATCAGAACCGCATGTCCAATCCCCATTCTCCACTCGTTGATTGAGGTTGTAATTGAGGGCTCAAGGTGCATGACTGGAGAGCAGATGGGATGGCTGTTGACTTGTATGCTCTTCATGCTTGCTTCTCCCTCGGTCTAATGGACTTGTTCCTGCCGGTGGGTGCTTTTTCTGCCTTGTTCTCTCCGTTCGGACTTCGGGGCTTCGGCGGATAGGTTTCTTGCAGGGACAAATCGGAAGTTCTCCCACGCATTATTGATACAGTAACCTGCATTTCCATCACAGTGCATGCTAAGCTACTGCAAAGGCTTGCTCCTCGGCGAATGGCGATGCGGAGGAGGCTGAGCAGATGCTTCTTGCGTGGCATGGGTAGAGCTTTGGAAGGGAATTTGGAACTTGAAATCCAGCACTTACACACCGACTAACGCCAAATCTCCTGCCGAAGACTCATGTTTCTCTTAACCTCCAGGTAAGAGCAGGGCCTCAATCAAGGCACCCGCGCCTGAGTTGAAACTGAGGGCAATTGCAGCTCATCCTCAGTTTGACCGTACCCCTGTTTTGATATCAGCCAAGCTCTCCAACAGAACTTATACCTAGGAGAGAAGGTAGCAAAAAGTGGTTACGGGAATGTCATCCGTGTCATCCTCGCAAGCTCGCCCCTCTTTGAGATCTCGAATTATTACTAACCGAGGTGGAATGGAGCTGGTATTGGCATGGCTCATGATAGCTGTTATCCTCGGCATCGCATTGGAGAGTTTTGAGGGCGACGAATCCAGAACTCGAATTCGCAACAAACTCCCGGTTACCCTCTGTCCAACCGACGGTGAGAGTTTTGGATGCAGTTGTTGCAGGGCCAAGACCTGCCAGAGGCTGCCAGGATGCCACGCAACTGGTGCTTACCGTGCTTTAGGCCAATCAATGACCCCAGCCCAAAAATGAAAGTTTCGACGGGGCTGGCCGCTGGCGTTGTGGAGAAAGAGCGATCCACAGCAACGCAAATTCCCCAAGGATTGTTGGATGCAAGGCCCAGAATCGCAGTCGCGACTTGACACGAAGCAGCTCGGCAGCTACCCTTGCTAGAACAACGCCCCTGCCCTGTTGTGACACGTCGCCAGAGATCTACGCCCGATCCAAACACCTGCGAACATGTTTACTCTGTGGCTCATAGCTACTGGAGAAGATACCGAATCACTTGTCGGGATGTTCATGTCGGTTTTTATCGAACCCACCGCAAACCAGTGTGGTCGTTGGCCAAGTGGAGCAT
Source organism: Canariomyces notabilis (assembly GCF_033297395.1). Classification (NCBI taxonomy): domain Eukaryota; kingdom Fungi; phylum Ascomycota; class Sordariomycetes; order Sordariales; family Chaetomiaceae; genus Canariomyces; species Canariomyces notabilis. Next base: position 188,818 of record NW_027041861.1, read on the forward strand.
CTGAGGCCTTAATAGCAGAGTCCGGCCGACTCCAGATCCATCGTTGGTTTCTGGAGCCGGCCAGGCACCTGCCACTCATGCTGCCGTTATGTTCAGTTTGGCCTGTATACTAATTATTTTCTCTCTGTTTGCACGATTCGTCCTCTCGCAGCCGGCCATGGAGTCATCTATCACAAGCCCGACACACGATACGTCGTCGGCGGGATACTGCATCCCGGACTTTTCTTCTCTCCTCTCCCACCTTACAGACGCAGTTTCGGCAGCATGGCCCGACCGATATGGTGCGCGATATAAGCAGGTCAAGGTCTTGTTTATGAGCTGGGAAAAGGACGATCTTGGCGTTGAGGCCGAGTTGAGGCCGTTGGAAGCCGTCCTCAGGGGTTTGTATCATTACGACACGGAGATTTGGACAATACCCTCAAAGCGGCCCGCCCCTGGGTTGTCACGGAAGATTGCCGAGTTGGTGGACACTTACGGCCAGGAAGGGAACCTCATCATACTGTACTATGGCGGACATGCGAGACCAAACGAGCAGCCTGGAGGCAGTGCTGTGTGGGTAGCCAAGTATGTCTGCCCGGTATTAGGCTACTATCAGCCCCTTTCCCTCCCTCCTGACCGCTGACTTGACGCCAGCCGCAATCGAGACTCCCCAACAGTCCAGTCCTCCGTAATCCACTCGCTTCTCGGCGACCTCGATTGCGATGTCCTGTTACTGCACGACTGCTGTCATGCAGCCCAAGCTGGAGAAGCTTCTATGGGGAAAGGAGTCGTTGAGACTCTTGCAGCGGGAGACTTTGAGTCGGGAGCGGCGGAAGTGGGAAAGCACTCGTTCACCACCTCCCTAATTCAGGAGCTTGCACATGCTGCCCATACCGCCGATTGGCTTTCTGTTGTTGAGCTTCATCGGCGGTTGATCAACCGGCTGCAGGCTTGGACACCTAACGTATGTTTCACAGACAACACCTACTCACTCGTACAGGTGGACCGCTACACTGGTCAGCCAATCTTCGAAAGGTCAAGCCGACGAACGCCGATTCATTGTCTTCTGTCGAGGAAACCCAGAACCATCATTCTGTCGCCTCTCTCTCCCCAGCACCCCAAGGTGTCTGAGGAGCCTTTTCTGCTCCTGAACCCTCCAGCATCCCGACCGCAAGGTCTCTCAGAAGGCCCATTTATTCTAGTCGCTTGTCGATTGCGAGACCAGAATGTTGACGTCGGTAGATGGAAGGAATGGCTATTTAACGCACCTCAACAAGCTCAGGGCATTCAGATCCCGGCTATCTACCCTAGCCTTTCCACCGTGCTGCTTCTCGAGCTACCTTTGGTAGTCTGGGATCTCCTTCCCGCGTCGCCTGCAATCTCGTTCGTTGCCTACACCACGGGAAACAACCTCGCCTCGGAGTTCCGTCAACTGCTGAGGCTCGATTCAGGGGAGTCTCCGGACGTATCGGACAATGACACCGAAGATGAGGAGGGCTCTGGGATTGCCCTACGTGCTGTGGATTCCGGTTCCGGCAGACTCAGGGGAGCCCAGGGCCGAAGGAAGACTAATCGAAAGGGACAGGGCAGTTCGTCCGGCTGGCCAAAGATTTACGGGTGCGACCGCATAGGAATGTATGCCGCAGAGGACGAGCCGTACTGCTTGCACTTGGCGGAGATGCAAAAAGGCCAAAACTCTGGTAAAATGGAGAGGATTATTCGAGCCTTTGTTCAAGATGTCGGCGAGCCATCAAGGGGTTATCTTTCCGATGAAATCTGGGCTTTCTGCGCTCACGCAAGATTCGAGGCACTTTCCAGCGGTCAGGAGACTTCACCCGAGTTGGTTGCCATCATTGATGAGAGGTCGCCGCCATCGTTCCCGCAGCCACGGATGCACGGGGTACACTTTGTCGGCCGCAGCCAGCTATACGAAGCATTGTTGCTTGGAGAAGTAGGTTTCTCGTTCCGGGTGCTGGTCCTCCCTTGGCGCTCACACATATGGCAGAGAGCTACACCCCAGCTGATTGAGACGGAGTCAAAGACAGATCAGTCATCACCCAGAAGACGCTTGATGTAAGGTGGTCCCGAGTCCGAAGCCCATGAAGCTTGCCTAACCACTTCAGTTATGTGACGAATCCCGACCCGACAAGCATCCTGGCGATCATGTCCACGGCCTCTGAGAACCAAGCATTGTCCCTTCGCGATTTTGTCTACAAACACCTGACACTTCAGTCCGGAATGGACGTAAAACTCCATGTGAGCATTTCTCCTTGCTCTCTGAGCGTCAGCAAAGTCTCTAACCCCTTAAATCGTCTCAGTCAGCCGGGAGTCAGGGATTCCAACTTTCCTTCCACTTACCATTTCTCGCATGGAGACGGACCCGCAGGCCCTACCTTGATGCTCGGCTAGGCAGAGACGGACGGCCGCTAAGACGTGGCAGAAGTGTCAACCTCTTGAGCGAGCTCAATGGAAAACGCGAGGCGTGCATTCACGAGGCCCAAATCTCGTGCATGATCGCAGGCGTGGACAACCGCCACTGGACCGCCTACGGATTCTTTGACACCTACCATGACGGAGGCGAGAGCAGGCATGATATCCGGTTCTACCAGCCCACCCAGGGAGAGATCATGATGGATCCCTTGACCGGGGGGCGGCATGCCGCCGATACCCCTATCTGGACAGCACGAGAGTACTTTCTCCGAGTCATGGAGTGCTGCGTCCAGGAGGTGAAGGAAGAGTGGCAAAATACGGGACAGAGTGTTTTGAATGCTCTCAGGCATTATGTGAGCTTCCCTTGCTTCTGGATGCAATGCAGATCTAACCTTTGCAGGCTATGGATGCATCGATTGCCGCTCAGGGTAGTGCCAAACGAACTTCTCACGAAATCATTCAGGTTCTGGAACAGCTTATACAGGCCCTTTCCGGAACAATCTCCGCTTGGGAGAGATTCGAGGAGAACGATATGGTCTATTTCGACCTTGGAAGTGACACGTCACCCGCGGGTCCTCACGGCCCAACAAGCAACACGATGATGATGGTCAAGAACATCAGGAACTCCATCCTGGAGCTCAAAGATCTTGAGAGTTCCCTCAAACGGCAAGAAGAAATGTTGAAAAGTTGCACTTACAGCGTCAGTTGTCCTGACTCCGCGGCAAGGCCATATGCTAACAGTCACTGACAGCTCCTCGCGATCGACAACAACCGGAACGGAGAGAGGACCAACACCCTTGTTACCATCGGTCTCACATTCCTTCCATTCGCCCTGATGGCCATCCTATCATATACGCCGGACATCCTGGGCTTTCAACTCACCCCCGTTCGATATTTGATGGCCTCAACAGCAGTGGCTTTCCTTGCCGCTGTACTCTTCTTTGTCGTTGTCAACTGGGGCGCCGCGATAGAAAAAGCAACAGATATCTGGAGTCTTCCAGGCTTTTTGCAGAAGTTTCAACTCGGTGCTTTGGATGTCAGACGCCATGTGAGGGATGTCTTGGAAGGAGCCTGGTGGCCTACGGCCGATCCGAGGTACTCCAGACTCCCCGAGTCGGGATCCGAGTCGGACTCTGCTGAAGGGTCGCACGCCCTCCCATTCTAGCGCATGGGCCTTAACCATGGTTGACAGTCCTTCTTTTTGCCTTTCTTTTGTTTATCCTCTGCTTGGCCATGGAGTCTGTACACGCGTTGGTGCAGTGAGACAGGAGTATATGCTCTATTGGGTTCTCTCATGTTACATGCCTGGCTTGTTACCTTGGGTATATGAAGCCTGATGGCTTATATCGTTCTCGTCTTTTTATTGTACATCCCTACCTGGAATGTTAAGCGGCGCAGTGGTGGGGAACGCGTCCATCTTCTTGTCTTGCTTGCCTTTGAAATTAGTTCTGCCTCCATTCCATTCCTGACCTCTTCTATCCCGCCACTCTCTCAGGGAAGGTGTGACATGCCAGATGCATGTACATATACTGTGCTACTGGTCTCGACTGTAACTCTACCTTTTCCTTGGTATGTACAGGCAGCCTTATTCTACCCCTGACTCCGGCAAGAGCACGCGAAGGATCCCCGACGGAGCGGCACCCTCATCTCCATTATCCTCCCGAACCTACGTCTGACCTTTCCACGTCAGCATCCAGGGATTACTAGGGTCACGGGTTGCGATTCGATGGGCAGAAGGCAAGGAGTTTCGAGATAAACATCACTCCCCATCTCTATAGGGAGGCACTGTATCCCGTCTATGCTGTATGAAGCTGCCGCTCACAGGTGAATGGCCTTTCTGAAGACCTCTATAAACTGCCAAACATCTTCAAACCGGCAGTACATGGGCACCGGCGCAACACGGATTACGTCGGGCTTCCGTGCGTCGCAGACCACCCCACCTTCCTGTAGCGCCTTGCTCACCTTGTCCAGCGACCCAGGCTTCAGCAGCAGACTCAACTGTGACCCCCGCTCCAGCGGGTTTCCAGGAGTAATGATCTTGAACGCCGGCTGTCCATTCTTGTCGCTGTTCCCAGCGAGCAGTCCCTCCAACAACCATTCCAAATACGCCGTCAACACCAACGCTTTATCCCTCAACTGGCACATCCTCGTCTTGTTGAACACACTCAGCGCCCCACTCAGCGAAGCAAGGTCTATGGCGCTAGGATTCGACACCTGAAACCCATGGGCACCTTCCGCAGGGCGGAACTCCTTCTCCATGTTGAACCGGACGGCCTTGTCCGCACCGTACCAACCCGCCAAGCGATGCCTATAGCCAAGCTCTGCATAACTCGGATCCGGATCAGCCGGCCCGTGGTGTTTTTCGTGCACAAACACGCCCGCGATGGCCCCCGGACCGGCGTTGAGGTACTTGTAGGTGCACCAGACTGCAAAATCGACGTCCCAGGCGTGCAGCGACAGTTCCACGTTGCCGACGGCGTGGGCAAGATCCCATCCGACGGTGATCCCTTTCTCGTGCGCGGCGCGGGTGATGAGGGGTATGTCGAATAGCTGGCCCGTGTAGTACTGGATCCCGGGCAAGAGGAGTAAGGCGGTGGAATCGCCGTGCTCAGAAATTAGGGAGAGGATGCGTGAGGTGGGGATGTAGTTTGTTTCTGGGTCGGGTTGGATTTCGATGAGGGAGGTGGACGGGGACAGGCCGTGCCATTGGATTTGGGAGGCGATGGCGTACTGCGGTAATGAGGGTTAGTACCAGAGATCGGAACAGAGGGGCGCTGGAAAGGCTGAAGGAAAAGGGAACCTTACCGAGTCACTAGGGAATGGCTTCCACTCGGCAATGATCTTGTGGCGCTTCTCAGTCGGGCGGTAGAAGCTGGCCATCATCAAATGCAGGTTCACTGTCAGGGTGTTCATGTAGATGATCTCGGTGGGCGAGGCAGCTCCGACCAGGTCGAGCGACTTTTGGGCGCAATCTGCAGCCAGGTCTTGCCAGCTGGTCAGCGGCGACTTCTCGAGCGAGCTGAAATGACCATTGACGCCGAGTGAAGCCCACGTCTCTAGCTGTGTGTCGAGGTAGTTCCGGATACACTTTGGCTGGGCGCCAAGAGAGTTGCCGACAAAGTACACGGAGGGTGAGGTTTCTTCTGAGGAGGTAATGGCCATGCTGCTCTTTTGGGTTTGCTCATTGTTCTCTTTGGACTCTTCTGGCGACGAGTTGTCAGTCTCAAAGGTCAACTCAAGTGAGTCATTCCGAAGAATAAAAGAATGTGGGCGTGACGGACCTGGCAGAAAGCCATTCAGTGCCTTCTTCTTCAAGGACACCTTGGTGGGAATAATGAAATTGTTTCGCAAAGAGCCAAGTTCATCACTTGCGTCTAATTGTTTCGCATACTCAATGGATTTAGCCTCAGGCGGAAACTCAGCCTTGAGCCCTGACCGCAGGGTCTTGACGAAGGATTGGTACTCGATAGCCATGACTGCGTTTTGCAATGTAGAGGAGGATATGTGATCAGGTTGAGCGGGAAGTTTTGAATAAAGCAAACGAACACTCGCTAATATATACTGGTACTAGCGTTCTCGATTCTACATGCGGCGCCCTCCGGTCCTCGCCCGAATACCGGGGCAAGTGGGTCCAAAACAAACGCCGAGGACCCACATTTTCCCGCTTCCGCGCTTCCGTCTTCCGTCATCCGCTGTTCCGTCCCGGTTGACAAACGAAAATAGCCAAATCAACGAGAAAAGGATGGCTCGGCGTTTGAATGTGCTTGTTCCCCCAAAGGAATCCTTCAAGGATCTTTCAAGGGGGTGACGAATCTCGGTACTAGGATACTTGCCCAGCCGCGAATCGATGCTGAGCACGAGTTCTCTTATCTTGCGAAGCGCGTCTTTGCATTTTACTTCCGTCAATAACAGGGATGTGGCAGACGGAAGGATATCAGACCAAAGTGCGGATGACCTTGCGCGGTCAAACGCCGAGACCTACAAACACGTCAGAACAACTGGGAAGGCCTACCTTACCCAAGTCGGGCCTTGGTCTCCTACTGGATCATTTAAAGCCGAGTGCCGTTGCCGGCCAACGCTTGTTTTCTCTGATGTAGCAGTACCCTGAGACAAAACTTGTCATTACTTGTCACTGAGCTCAAATTTCCACAATCTCATCCTTCTCCTGCATGTGCCTTTACGTCTTACTCTACCTGTCTCTTGGGCTCTTCTTGGCTCCTCCGCCTGAGGAATCATCAGTCATGTCGCCTTACGAAGGCCTTTTTGTGCCCAAACTCAAAAGCTCTATCGGCCACCGGGAGATCCTGCTGCGACAGTGTTCGGTAACCAACAATGGCTTCCTACCTGAAGACGAGCCCCTACCACGACTCCGAGTCCCGAGAGACTACTATTATTTCTGGGAAGCCCTGGTGGATCGGATTCCGAATCTTATTCAGCAGAAGGCCTTTCGCGACTGGGTTGATCGGTTGTTGCCGGTTCGGTCAACAAGGTATTTGAAAACGGAGCCGGAATGGAGGCGGGCCTATGTCGTCTTGAGTTTCCTCGCTCACGCCTACATATGGGGCGATGATACACCTGCCGAGGTGAGCAATCCGAATGAATTTATGATCCCAGGCATTAGACGGCTAACAAAGTCTCAGGTTCTACCACCCCAAATAACCGTCCCCTTCCTGGAAGTATCCCGCCATCTCGGCCTCCCGCCCGTAGCCACCTATGCCTCGCTCAATCTATGGAACTTCCGGACCACCAATGGTTCCAAAGACTTCACCGACCTCGACTCAATCCACGCAGTCAACACATTCACCGGCACGGAGGACGAATCATGGTTCTACATGGTCTCAGTCGCGATAGAGGCCGAGGGAGCACGCATCATCCCCGTCATGCTCGAGGCCCTTGACGGGATCGAACAGCAAGAGTACCTCAGCATCACAAACGCCCTTTCTCAGCTCGCCGACTGCATTCACAAATTGACCGGCTTGCTTGACCGCATGAAAGAGAGGTGCGATCCGTCGGTGTTTTACCACCGAATTCGCCCTTTCCTAGCCGGCAGCAAGAATATGGCCGCTGCCGGCCTTCCCAGGGGGGTATTCTACGACGAGGGTAATGGGAAAGGACAATGGCGTGAACTGCGGGGAGGAAGCAACGGACAGAGCACCCTGATCCAGTTTCTGGATCTTGTCTTGGGCGTTGAGCACAAGGCGGACGGCAATAGTAACCCGGACCAGCCAGCAACTACGGCCGAGAGACAAGAGAAGAAGGAGATGGGTTACCTCGAGGAAGTGAGGGCGTACATGCCGGAACCGCACCGCAAGTTCCTGCAGCGTGTATCCGAATCCTATCCGGGCGGGATGAGACGGGGGGTTGCAAAGCTTGTGCCCGGCGAAAGGCCGCTCACCGAAGAGCAGCTGGACCTGCGGGAGGCTTTTCAGAAGGCTACCAAGGCCCTCGCGGACCTCAGGAGCAAACACCTGCAGATTGTGGCCAAGTACATCCTCATCCCGTCGGGTCGGAGTAGACCGGATATGGATGGCAAGATCAATCTGGCGACTGTTTCGTCGAAGACAAATACTTCCATGGTTGTTGAGGGTGAACCCCCGAGGAAGTTGACGGGCACGGGAGGGACGGCCCTGATGCCTTTTCTGAGGCAATCTCGGGATGAGACGATTCGAGCCGGCCGGCTTGAGTAGGTATCGTTGGCGGTAGGCATTCTAGAGCAGTTAGTGAAGCTGTTGGTCCAGAATTCTTGACCAGGATATCTAGGATAATTGCCTACCTGACACTTCCATACATTCCCTTCACCTTGCATCCTACGTCCCACTGGGATTGAAAGAGGTCGACCTGATCTTGTCGTCCGGACCCATGTTACACTTGCACGGCCAGAACAAGTACCACTTCGTTTCGTCTCACCATTGACTGGCGTAACCAGGCTGTCCTGTGGACGGTTCTCCTGGTCCATCATCCCAGTCATGAATTGGTATCTAGCGAGGCGCTTGCGAGGTCAGGTTAGAATAGACGTATGCAGTAGGGCGTCTGTCAAAGGTTTTCGCCTTCTGCCAGCGATACCATTTCGCGAGCAAGGCGAGTGCTTCAAGGTGGTGTCAGACCACTCACCCCAGAAGGGACACACAACGTCCCTCCAGCTTCAGCGTGGTTGCCAAAGCTTCAACACCAATCTCTCTTCGCCCGTGGCAATGTAACATTACAGTCATCGCCAGGAACCTTGCCGCCGCGGAGATGTAGATGGCCTGATAAATAGTTTCCGTCGTCCCGGGTCAACACGTGAGCGTCGGGTGCTGTCCCTGGGGAACCAGCAGCCCGGACATAGACAGAGGATGTACTTACCTTAATAAGTCTAATAAAACATCACATTTGAGACATCACGCTCATACAAGGCAGAGCAGCTTTGACCTCGAACTTCGAGCCGTTCTGCAACGTGCAAACCCAACTGAAAGTACTGTAGCTGCGAGCGCTTCAAAAAACGGCCGCAGGTATCTGTACACCATCAAGTGGATCGCTGCTAGAACGGCTACCGCCAACCGGTAGCTGGTGCAACTGGAAGCTTCAGATGCAGCTCGTTGTTTCTTGAGAATAGATGGAGTGTTTCTTGGAGGGTGCCAAGCCTGAGCGGCGACCACGAAACGGGACGGTTAAACTTTCCCCGCTGACGTGATTTGGCGCCCCCAGTGGAGTTCAATGGCTGCCCCACCCCCTGGCGCCACTTGTTCGGCAGCTGCGGTGGAAAAAGCTTGACGAGTGGATCGCTGCTCAAAGCTCAAGTCAACAATCGTGCTTTGCCCCTTTAACGCATTCGTTGGCAACTTCACTGTCGATGGAACCGCCAGGAAACCGACAAAGAACAACAAGCAAAACCAGCACTCTGTCTCACGGCACCGTCATCCGCGGAAATATCTGCATTGGATCTGTCCTACCGCTAGGGCCACGGATTCCGAGGTACCTGGGCCTCAAAGCGGACGGCGACAGACCAATCCACGAGTTTCTGTTAGCAAATCTGACGTAAATTTGGAGCATCAACCGGGCCGCAAGCCACCCCGGCTGTTGGTTCACAGGCAAACTGTTAGTCACGAGTGTCGGCTTCCGGGTAGGAGCGAAGGTCATCGTGCCACTACCGCTGTGGATTGCAACATCTTGGTATTAATAAATCGGCCTTCAGGCGAAGGCACGGCCGTTATTAAAGATGCACTACCCCGTCGTCCATCCTCCCGGGCCCGGAAGGGCTGGTTTGTCTCTTTGGAGGATTTGCGAGCGCCGAGTGGTCATAGAATCGAGAGCTGTCGAGCACGTCAATCGCTCTCATCCTCTCTTTTCGCCGTGAAGTCGGGTTTGGATCATCCCGGGTTCTGCGAAGACTCCGTGGCCCGCTCCGACTGTCCGAGTAGCCCGGCGCGAGACTGTACTCGATATCCATGACTTCATTCTGATCTCGGTTTTGTTGGGATAGAAAACGAAGGGAACTCGTAGGGCATCCTTCTGTACAACAATAATGACGCCCACACCGCCGAGACGCGGGCCGTCGCAATGGCACTTTGATATCGACAGCTACCTCAACCCCGTTTGCCCGGCGTCGATCCTCCCCCGGCTGCCGCACCCCGTCGCTCATTTCCTCGGGTACCGGACCCATCACCCTCCCAAACCGCTCGGCAATGTGGCCGTGATCTTCTGGGCCTTCATCGGCGTCTTCAGCAGCTTGACCATCATAGGCGCCGTTTCGCAGCAAATACCAGCCTTCAAGACCCTTGGCGTGCCAGCCGTCATCGGCAGCTTTGTACGACCACCTCCCCCGATATCCTCTCCTTTACTAACCCCTGTAACCTGGCAGGGCGCCGCGGCAGTGCTAGATTTCTACGCCATCGAATCGCCCCTCGCCCAGCCGCGCAACGCGGTTCTCGGGCAAGTCATATCCGCCGTGACAGGGGTGGCGATAGCCAAACTATTCGCGCTCTCACCGCGTTTCGAGACCGTGCGGTGGCTGGGCGCGGCGCTGGCGTGCGCGTCGGCCACGGCACTCATGGCGCTCACGGGCACCGCCCACCCGCCCGCAGGCGCCACCGCCCTCCTGGCCGTCCTCGACGACGACATCACCCGCCTCGGGTGGTTCGTTTTGCTGCCGCTGCTACTCGGCTGTGGTCTGATGCTCTCTGTCGCGCTGTTAGTGAATAATGTGCAGAGGCGCTTCCCGTTTTATTGGTGGTCGCCGCAGGAGACGGGTGGGTTTTGGAAGGGGAGGAGGAGGAAAGGGGAGGTTGGAGGGGGAGGGGAGAAGCCGAGGCATGGCGGGAAGGGACAGGAGGTGTCGTCTGGAGCGTCGACGGCGTCGACGGCGGGAGAGAGTGAGAGGGATGTTGAGGCTGCGAATCGGGAGGATGAGGATTCTGGTGCTGAGCTGACCAGGACGAACACAAAAGTGGAGGTCGGAGGGGATGGCGCTATTGTGATTACCAGGGGGCGGGTTCTGATCCCTGAGGGACTCAGTCTACGGCCTGAAGAGATCCTGAGTCTAGAGACGCTCAGCGAACGGTTGTGAGCTATCAACATTAAAGGTATTGACTAATGAATTCACGTCTTGATCAAGGATCCGGGCTGCGCTGAGGCAGGATCAGGCTGTGCGAATGCACATGCGCATGAAGACGGTAGGGGGCATTGTCAATGCTGGCATGTCTTCGGTCCGCCACCGGCCACGAGGTAACTATTTCCCTTTTTTTTTCCTTTTTTTTTCGTTTTTTTTTTATTTTTTTTTTATTTTTTTTTTATTTTAATTTAAAATACCTCATTTCCTCTGGATCTCCCCGGACACTTGGGGAGTCGCTGAGTTGAAAGTCCTTGCGTATGTACATATTCATCCATTGCAGCAGTGCGAATACCGAGCCTGCCCCATAGGTAAAGCGAAGCATCTCCGAAAATCCGAATCCCGAGTCTCTAAAGTTGACGCCGGCTTCATAAGAGCTCAATTCAAGAAGGTAAGGGAATCGACTCAAGTTGACATAAGCAGTTGAAACTCAGCTGGGGATGCTGCAGCTGAATTAACTCAATGAAATGGTTTTTTGCTAGCCGCTGCAACCGGAAGAGGGAAATATGCTAAGGTACCTGCCTACCTACCTCCCTCGCTGCTTCGCGCCTCCCTTGGCGAGACGCTTCCCCTCTTTCTCCTTCCCCTTGCTGATCGTCGAAAGGTTATTTTAGGTGCTTAAGTGGAGTCAGTCTTTCAATATGAGCTCCAACCTCGATATGATCGACTGTCCTCATAACAACACAGAATGCATTCTCCAGGCAGTTGTCGCACTTCTCAACGAAGTGCGAGACAAGAACGCCGAATTCAACTGGGACCCGCTCTCATTTGTCTTCACCGCCGTTACCGGTGTCGTCGCCGCCTGCTCTGCCGGCATTGCCATCTTGCAAGCCTTCTTCGCTGCCGGTCCGGGCCGACTCGAGGCTAGCCGCTATGCCATCGGACCATGGGCCAAATTTACCAAGCGATCTTTTGACTGGCAGGAATGGAGATTCCGCTCCGTCGCCCAAACGCCAGTCATCGTCGTTTCTAGCCCCGACGGCTTCGAGGCTGAGCACAAATACTCCATTACCGAGTCATCCGAATACCAGCCGGCGGGTTGGAACGCTCTACTATCAAGATTGAGCCTCGACAAGCCTGAGTTGTGGGCAAAGAAACCTCTAAGCGCTGATCACTTACCGCAGGAGCTGCCGGCTGTTCCGGCGTATGGCAACATTGCTGCAGTCATAACATTGGCCATCGCCCAAGCCGGTGGTAACTGCAAGCTGGTACCCGATCAGGACAGCGAGTTCTTGATGGTTCGTGAGGACACCTTCCAGTTGCGGCTGAGGAAGCATGCTGTTCTAGGCACCGTTGCCACATTCGAAACGTATCCAAGCCCTCGGATAACATTCAACTCTAGGGTTGGAGGTGGCTTCTCCCAAGTTGACGGAAATCTTCATTTTCTGATACGGTATTCACTCGGCTACGTGCCCCTCGATTTCAAAGGTCCAGACTGGATGCTGCTGGTTGAACCGGAAGACTGCGCTCCAGGAGCCTTCATGTTCCCTGGCGCTAGCATGATCGCTTATTAGAGGTGGGCCCAAGGCTACCGAATCCTGAACCTCATGAAGCGGGCTGTCAAGCACGAAGCCGAGCAAAGCCGATCAGGGCAGCCTCGTTGCAGGACAGGAGTCCACCAGTCACCAGATTGCTGCGGATACTACGCCAAATCTAACAAGGACGATGACCTAGTACCGAGTAAAGATATAGCCATTCTCGCATTCGACTCCCGCTGTCCCTTGGGACTCATGATCAGCTCTCCCCCGGTTATATTGAACTCTATTACTCTGAGCTCTCTGAGAGTTTCTCCTATTGTCAGCTTTTCATCCCAGCAAGCAGAGTTACACTTGAAATCGCAGATCCCAGTTCTTCAGAGCCGTTTCTGGTCTCGAGACCCTGCGGTTGGGGTCGTCCCGTCTACGTTCACAGTCACACCTAAGCTGCTGTCCGGCTGGAAATTTCCCCCCGGTGACGAGGAACGACTGGTGGATTATCTATCTGATGTGACGGCGGCCCAGCCCGATGGCACTTTTCTGTGCATTCGCGAAGCATATGTACAATGTCTCATCTTTCTCAGGACCGGTGAGACCATGACAAGATGTGCGTTGGGGGACAGCCAAGTCTGTCTGGCTACCCAACTAGCCCTCATCGATCGTTGGCTAGGGCATAACGCCCCATACGAAAAGATGTGCCGGCAAATAGCGCTTAGTACAGTCACGACCTTAATGCACAATATCCTCCGTGACGAGACGCCATTATCTCCACCTCCCGCTGCTCCACCGGCAGCACACTCCAGCCTGGCAAGTGGTATCCCAAAGCCAACGAGTTTGCAATGCCAGCTCTGCATTAAAAACTCATGAAGATCATCCGCTGGTTTGAATGGTGCTGCGACACGCTTGGTATCTTTTTCGACAATGGTACCGCTATGCCCGGCAAATTTGACTTGCTTCTGGACGAAATAAGAGATCGCGGGGGGAGCACGGAGGACGCGGCGGCCTCCGTCTCGCGGATCAAGGAGTTGCTAATCTACAGATATCGGATATTCAGTCGACTCTTTTGCTCGGAAAGTGGGGAAATGGGTAGGATTCAGCTTGAGGACTTCACCGCGAAGCTCAACGACGCTATAGCGGTGCTAGGCTTGGATTCAGCTTCACGTGCTTCTGCCATTCCAGGGTTAGAGGACAGCAAAGGGACGTACTCGTCCCTCGAGGACATCCTGCACCTGCTCCACAAAGCCATCCGGATATGGGAGTTAGTAGAGCCTACGCAAACATTCGGAAGCCAACAGCTGGCACCGACAACGATGATGGACGACAACTTCGTCATCCCTGCTACAGACCTACACCCATTAGACGATCTTTTTACATATCGGGCTCTGTTGATGGCTACTTTGTTATCAATGCCGGTAGATACGAGCCCACTGCTACAAAACGAAATGTATCAGCAGATGGTTCCATTTCTATAGGCACTTTGGTCGTCAAACGGCCGGGGTCAGGAGGAGGAAATTCTGTCGTTGACGATATCAGGTGAATATTAACATGGGACGAATCTGGGCGCACCAATTTCTATTTTCGTAAGGTATCTTAAATGAAGTACGTAATATTGCTCACCACGGCTCAGGCTCGGCTCGGTAGTCCCTGCCTAGAGTTAAGACCATGTGCTTGGGCAACTCTTCACACGTCTGCCGGCAGGCGCGTTGTCAGGCTCGACTGTTGTTATCATGAAAACATTGGCATGAGACATGAGTATCCCGTCGCTAACATGACTTGGCTATGTCTACCAGTAGTGACCGAAGGACCGCGCTCTTCGTGTGTGAATATGATGCTTTAGACAACAGAGTGAAAGACCTAGAACCTGAGTCCCTCCCGTTGATCACGGTTCGAAGATACCACACATTGCCAAAATGACAAGGTTGGATTCCTCCTCTGCTCACATCACCCACGTACCCAAGCTTCCCGCTCCCGACCTTGGCTAGGACGGCTGGCGATTCGTTGAGGCTGTGGACACTCGTCGGGGAGAAGACCCTCGATTCCATGACCGAATCCGTTGTAGTGTGATACCACACGTCACCAGGTGCAACATTCTTCACAGCCAGTGCCTTCTGGCTGTACTGCTCTGGAAGCTCCGATGCCGCGCGCCCCTTGACCACCGCTTGGTTAAGCGACAATGTTGTTCTATGATACGAGGCAGCTTCCCACGGTAAGCCTGCCTTGGCGAAGAAGGGCTTGATGTCCAAGGGCCGCACGAAGGCGGGAAAATGCCCCATGACGACAAGAGTGCCACCCTGGCGTACATACTGCAAGGCTCTCTCCCAAACACCGGCGTTCTCGGGTTCGGTAAGAGCCTCATCGGTGTCGAGGACCGCGGTAGGTGCAGGCTGTTCTGAAAGCAGACGGATGGCGGACGGGGCAGACTTGACCCTTTGGAGATGAGACTTCAAGGCAAGCTCGTCTAAAAGGGGCTTGTACATCTCGTCGAAGTAAGGCTGAAGATTGAGCGATACCAGCAAGACTCGATTCCGGCTTAACTCATCAACAGACGTGGCGGGCTCATCGAGGGGATTCGCGAGACCCTTGGAAAGCGAGTCGGAGTTCATAGTCCCACTTGTAGGTTGTGCCGGCTGCAAGCTTGAAGATGCGTCTAGCGAGCGGTGACGGGCTGTGACCAGGGGCTCTGCACTGTTGGTCCCCTGATATGCGCAGGCGTAGTCAAAGGCGGTATCAAGTATGAAAAAGTGTGACGGCGGATGCGGCCAGAAGGATTGATACCTGACCCGACGTCATTCGACCCGGAAGGAGGGGCGGACCGCAGGAGTGGTGAAGAGCGCGTACTGTGCAGTGCCCGACGCTGTTGCCAAGAAATGCGAGTTCATCCAACCCATTTCTGTTCGTCAAGCTATATCCTAGGGTTAGGGTTACACATACTTTGTCGTAGAGTTATTCAGGGGCAGCGAGCCCCTGAATCGCCCCCTTAAAAATGATTTATATGGATTCCTAAGCCGAATTCTAACGATACTTTTAAAGAAGGGACACTAACGATTTCCCATATAAGTTTATATCGGGAACAGATTCTGATCGTCAAAGGCCAAAAATCGTTTGCGCCTGATCATCGCAATGTGCAGGTCAGACTGCAGTAGTAATTCCACTATGTTTTGTTTTCTCGACAGAAGGGGCCTAAAGCCCCCAAACACCCAAGATGAACGACTAACGGACTGTGAGCTCTTCAAGAACCACGAAGGGGGTATATCCACTGCACCTATCTATCGCCCAACAAACTTCAACTCCAGCCAGCGGAGCGGCAAGTACGAAACGATGGTAAACCCCGTCCCTATCCAGAGCCCGACGTCGGCCGGGCCCGAGATGACGGCGAGCGGTCCCGTATACCAGACCTGGTACATGCCCAGGATGGCGCCGGCCCAGCCGAGCAGGAACGACACCAGCGCCGCGTATCCAATGGGCAGGTACGCCTTGTCCTCCCAGCGGGCCCAGTCGAAGCCTACGCCGCCCCTGCGGCGGAATACAAGGTGCTCCATCAGCACGATAAAGACCATAAACTCCATCCAGTAGCCCATGAGGGCGACAAAGTTGGAAATGATGCCAAAGAGACTCTCGCGCCCCGCCAGCGCGAGCACGAGCTCGACCAGGATCAGCACGCACGACCACACCCACCGCGGCACCGCCTTGCCGTACCGGCCCATGACCTGGCACCCCAGCGCGGCCGCGTACGTCCCCGGGATGGTGTTGGCGATGACGCCCAGGGCGAGCACGACGGCGCAGAAGCGGCCAAAGCCGCCGAGCGGGCCGTACCCGGCCACCAGCAGCGCGCCGGTCGAGACGTGGTTAGCCTCGGCCCAGGCCTCGTTGTGCGTCAGCCCCGTCGCGAGGCCGATGCCGAGCAGGAAGACGAGCGTGAAGGACAGCCAGAGCCCTGTCAGGGTCATGAGAAAGATCTTGAGCTTGGATGTTTTCTCGGGGTAGTAGACGTAAAAATCGGACGCGGCGGCACCCCATGAGTTGGGCACGTAGAGGCAGAGCGAGAGGAAAGTCAGGCGGTTGGCGGCTATGACGCGTGCGTCGCCTACGGACTCGACCGTGGCGTCGAACGAGGGGCCGGCTACGCCGATCAGGATGAAGAGCACTAGGATTTGTGGGATCCAGGCGAATCTGGTGGGCAGGGTAGGGGTACTTTGGTCAGTGCTCGCTCCTTCTTCCCGTGTCGAGGCGACGAAGGGGCTCTTACCGTTCGTAGACGTGGAAGAACTTCATTCCAAACACGGCGACGATCCAGCTGATGATCTGGACAACGATGATGCCAACCACGATGGACATGCCGCCGCCATTGACGGCGGAGAGCATCTGGCCTCCGATAATGGCATCAATCGTACAGTAGCCGACCTGGAGTCAGGTCAGATAAACAGTTGTGACCGGTATTCTGGTGGAGAGGTGCAAGTTTCACGGGTTCATACCATAAGAATGATGTTCAGCACGGTGGGGATCTTGGCTGGCCAGTACCCCATGAAGTAACGCAACACAACCTGGGGAAGAGGATTGCGATCAGCGGCTGCCCCACGCCACGATCACGCAGATCCGGGGTTAAAACGATCGATCGACGATCCGGATCCACGCAACGGGTAGTGGGAACTCAACTCACCATGGTGCGGTTCCCGCTCTGCGGACCCCAAATACTCATGTACGCCGTCGACAGCGACCCCAACAGGGCGCCAAAGACAGCACACATAGCACTATCAAGAAAGCCCAGCTGGAGCACGAGCGGGCCGAACAGGCCCACGGCGAGGTTGTTCATGGAGATGTTGGCCGAGAACCACAGCAGCGCGACCGAGACGTCGTCCCACAGCGACGGCGGGTTGCGCTCTTCGGGCGCCACGCGCGTGATGCCGCGCGCCTCAAAGCCCGAGAGGCCCTCGATGCGCGCATTGAGCTGGCGCAGCTTGCTCGGCGCCGGGATGTGCACCTCGGGCACGGTGCTGCTGCTGCTGACGGCGGCCTCGTTCTTGTGGCTCCCCAGGTCCGACTGCGAAGTGCGGGTAGCGACGGCCTCGGCCGTCTTCTCGACGTCTACTACCGGCGGTCCCGACGCCATGGTTTGGGGCTGCCGCTTTTTTCTCAGCCTCCTTTTCCGGCTTGGGATTTGATTCTTGGGGGCGCGGGCCGGCTTGGGGGTGGGGGGAGGAGTGCGGAAGTGAGATGGCAGAGGAAGGAGAATGAAGTGTTCGGGACGAAAGAAAATCAGGGTGATCTGGATCTGCAAAATGCAGGGTGGTATCACAGCAACACACCCACAGATACCTGAAGTTGCTGCGGGATCAGGGCGCAGGACGGGAACGGCCCCTTGTATAGGTGCAATAAAGCCCGGTCAATATTATATCTCAACCGGTGAAGAACTGAGGAGGAAAGAGATGTAATGCTCAGGGATGAGGAGAGAGAAGATTGAAACAGACAACGACAAAGGGGGAAGGTATTAACGACCGGGACGAGATACCTATGACGGGATGGTCTGGACTCACGGTGGCCCTTGATCATACTGCATGCAGGGCAGTTGGAAATGGACAATTAGATCGCACGATGTGTCGGATTGGATTCACTTTGACTGGTCCCAGCCTGGGATGAGCTCGCACTGACTTGCAGACCTGCAGTATGGATCCCTGCCTCCTGGATGAGGGCATGCATCCCGGATATTTTTCCTAGAACGTTACTAGAAAGTGTAGAAGGATTCGATAGCGTCAAGGACTTTGTAGATTTGTTGCTGTCGTTGGTACTTCGTGCACAAGTAGCTTACCAGTAAGTGCCTTGTTTTAGTGAGCTTGAGTACGACAAGTAGCAGTAGCCTCGGGCATCGGCCAGTGGCTCGCTCCGCAGGAGACTTATTAGTACCTGTAAAGACCAAGGTCAGTCTGAATCTCACGTAGAGTGAGGACATCCGATATTGCCATCATCGCCAGACAAAAGATAAATGTAACAGATTATTTTTCCTGACGAGAGATTAGCGATTCCCAGGGCTCGCAATTTGGTTTGCAATTGAGGAGTCGCAAGATACCCCCGTAACGGGTACCCGGTAAGGTAGCGCCCTGGCCCCTCCGGGGACGAGCTTCCTTCGGTTCCGCATCGCTAGCGTGGATCTCGGCCGAGTACGAACCATTCCGATTGGATCACCGTCGCTAAGCATCGACAAGCATCAGCTAAAAACGGACCGCTAGCGTACCGCGGCAAGTGGGGTCGCGCAGACGGATAGGCCTTTAGCGAAGTTTACCTAGCGTGTAAGTCAGCTTTATGCAGTTATACGCGACATGAAGAACGGGCTCGTTGGAGTGTTAACATTGGTATCTTACATCAACTTCGCTACATATGAAACATCCTGGTTCCGGATCCTGGTCCCAGTCAATATCACCAACTAAGTTTTGGGTGTGGGAATTGGCAGAGCAGAGACAGGTTCCCTACCTGTGCAGTTTCATTTTAATATCAATATCGAACGATACCTGCCTACTACATTAGATGGTTCAGTACCCAAATTTTCGATCTCCGTACGCCATCCATCATGGATCACCCTAAATAAAAATAGTCACATAAAAAAAGCAGTTTTCGTATACGACATTCATATGTCCATCGCTTCATGTCCATGGAATTTTCCTGGTGTCACAGTGGTGTGGTCTCTATGCAAAGAAAGGCCATCTTTCAGGGGCTCATATACAGTCCGGTATCAAACAGGCAGATAGTGGACTTACAGCGCATGAGAGCCCTGGTGACCATGTGAATAGCGTTGGGTCTCGCTGGCTGTCGATATTTCGACGGTCTTGATGATGTTGACCTGTCCCTTGTCCGTTCTCTCCTCGGCCGAATCGCTCTCCGAGCTCCTGGTCCGGGAAGCGTGGATCGACGTGTGGTTAGCCTCCTGATGCCACCCTGGCGTCAGCTCGATGGTGCTGCTCTGATCTTCGACCACCACCCCAAGTTCGTTCCGATAAGCACGCTCCTTGCTCGCCTCATTCCCCTCCCCGTCGTCCATCTTGTCCCACTGCGTGCTGCCGCCACGTGTGATGGTCCACAGCGACGTGTGTACCGAGGGCCGCTTCCTGCTAAACCGACTGCCTACTGTCCTGACAGTCCTTGTCCGTGGCTTGTTTGGATCATCCGTCTTGCCCGAAGAAGCATCTCGGCTCCAGGAGCTCCCACGCACAATGCGGCGGAACAGGGGCCAGCAGAGCGGAATATTGCCGACGAAAACAGCCGTCGCGACTTCGGCAACGTAAAAGTACACGTAGCCGAGGTCGTCAGGGTTGTTGAAGTTGTAATATCGGTTGAGAACAGCAATGATTATATTGAGGACACCGAGGCCGAGCACAGCACAAAGAATGATTTTCCGTTTCAATGGTAGTTGCGACCTGATAATGACTGGAATCGGAACGCCCAACAACATTAGATCCGACGAGATGTTCCACGCTGTGGCGTGCATCATGTGGTGATAATATGTTGCGCATTGCGCTGTGTGCTGCGTCAGCGGTGAAAGCCGCAACATAGGAGCATACAAGAACAACAACCGGACATACATATCCTGACTGGAACGGCCCAGTACTCGTAGATTGGAGTGCACCAGTACCCAAAGTAAAGGGCCAAGACGAGTGTATAGCCGATAGCGCAATAACAAGCAATGATCTTGACCGCCAGCTGTTGTTTGCGAAATGTTTCTCTGATGGATGAGGGATATGTCAGTATTAAGAGGCCACCCGTTGTTGCTGATGGTGTGTTGCCAAGGTAGACTCACGTAAGTCTGTGGTAGAGGAACAAGAGGCAGGCCTTGATCGTCCAAAGGCACGTAAGAGTAAAGACTTCGAGGACCATCGTCATTTTGCTGCCGTAGACAGCCCGAGCAACACCGTCCGCGTCGAGGGAGAGAGCGGTCTCGAGCGACATGTAATTGCTGCCATTTTTGGCAACCTCAAGGACAGAGACGACAACCCCTGTGAAGTTGACTCCTGCAAAGACCATGAGATAGTCCTCAATCTGCAACCTCCAAGAGCCCAGTTTTAGCCGTCTCGAGAAACTGCCCATCATGGCAAGTTAGCTTCAAGCCCTCTCTCATCGCGTCTGACTCGGAGGCGTATCAGTTTCAGGCAACGGAGCTGGAAGGACGTACAGTCGTGCTGTAATGAGTATCACTCCAACAGAGTATAGAGTCCATGCCTCTATCGTCAGTGTGTGGACGAAGTCCGCCATCACGGCGGTCGATGATCAGGATAGCCAAAACAGAGACAGTATGGATAGGGTGTATAGTCGCTTAGACGACCAGAAGTGGAGCAGAAAGTAGGCCAATCGTTGCCTTAAGGGTTCTTGGATTCAAGTATGCTTATGGTAGTCGACATAACACGGGGAACATGGTCTAAAAGAGGTATCGATCATCTGGAACTCGTCATTGCTTGATGGGTAGAGATGGCCTGGTGTATGCAAGATGATCGAAAAAGAAAAAGAGAGAAGCACGTGCGGTGCAGTAGTTAGGTACCTTAGATATGTTCTATGGACAGGGCACTAGATCCTGTGTGCCATGAAGTTCAGTACTTCAGTTGCTGGTGTGGCGGGTCTCAGGCTCAGCTCTTTGGCATAATAATGACATCCAACAATCTTGGTCAGCATGTATATGCTCATGTGAGTTTCAAACTGCAAATTAGGGGCCAAAACAGGCCAAAATCTGCCCAAGTCTCGTGCAACCTGTAACCATACGAATGTATGTACAGTGCCTACATACATGTTATATGCCTACCCGCTATGGGCATAAGTTGTTATGCTCATACACGCTGTATCACAGACTTGCGACGTGCTTCTTGATTGGATGATCTGAAATGGGGCAAGAATGGTGGATTCGTGGGGGTAGTGGGCACTGTGGGCGGTTTTGGTTTCTTGGCCAAAAGTCCCCTCATCATCATTCTTGCCTGACATGGCACCCTTGGGTTGAACCGACCCACAAATGCACAACAGCTCTACAACCAACTGCACCCTACTACGCAGTACTGCAAAATGAGCGTGAGAATACTAACGCAGATGGCAATGCCTCGGTTGCAGCAAGCAACCGGGGCCCCTGTTTTCATCAATGAGGCCACTTTTGAGTAGCGAAAATGCCTAGGACAAGAGGCCCGGAATTACGCGTGTCGCGTCTCAGCAGTCGGCAAAAGAAGGAAGCGACTCAAGACAAATGCTGGATACCGATATACAACCAAGGTATTTTCTACGGAAGCCCATGGCTTCGTCCTTTTCAACCCGCTCACGTAGCTTCACTCATTTTATTTTCGACTCGTCCCTCACCCATGATCCGCCATCGAACCCGGTCTTGCTCGGTTAAACCTGCCCCTGCCACGCAGCCATCGATCCTGCCACCCTCCAGCTGGTCACTATGGCACGCCCGTCACCTTCGAGTTCACTTCCCCTCCCCTGCATATCTTCCGCCGAATTTGCGGGCTGCACGTTCGACTACCTGATTGTCGGCGGCGGCACCGCAGGACTGGTGGTCGCTGCCCGTCTCTCGGAAGATCCAGCAATCACCGTCGGCGTTCTCGAGGCTGGCTCTGTCGGGATTGGGGAGCCAGGCATTGACGTCCCCGGCCTGTACGGGTCGACCCTTGGGTCCAAGTACGACTGGCAATTTGCGACTGTTCCCCAACCGGGTCTAGCCGGACGGTGCCTCCCTTGGCCTCGCGGGAAGGTCCTGGGCGGAACCAGCGCCTTGAACTTCATGACATGGAATCGTCCCAGTCGTCAAGACTTCGATGCCTGGGAGCGACTCGGTAATGTTGGCTGGGGTTGGGATGGTCTGCTGTGAGTATCATTTATTATACTGCACCCATTATCAGGGTATCACCTACCCTATTCCCCTTGGTTTCGAATCCTTCGGACCCTTTCCGGTTTTGGGTGAAGGATGCTTCATGCACTGGATAGGATCCGCGGCCGAATCAGCTTCGTCGTTGGCACCTCTCAATGCAGGTCATTTTGCAAGGATGTCGGGTGCAGATGCCGTCTGTCACACTCCGAACTTCTTCTGCACACCTCTCGCCTTCGCCGAATCATTACTGAGAACTCCTCTGATAACAGCCCATTTTACAAGAAGACCGAGGCATTTCACCACCCGCTGGATAACCAGTCCAAGCACGAGAATAAGCTTCTCTATGACCCTGACGCTGTTGGCACATCTGGCCCCGTGCAGATTTGCTATGCCACTGAGTACTCACCGTCCCACGTCTTCTGGCACGCCACATTGAGCTCGCTAGGCGTCGAAACGAACGAAGCCCATCTGGCTGGATCGAATGTAGGCGTCTGGACGAACTTGGGTTCCGTCGACCCGGACTCCTTAGTGCGGTCATATTCGACAACAGCGTATTACTTGCCTAACGCATCCCGTCAGAACCTGGTTGTTCTAACGGACGCTACGGTCAACGAGGTCGTCCTTAGCGAGCATGAGGGCCAATGGACCGCCACGGGAGTTCGGTTCCAGCACGAGGGGCAACACCATACCGTCTTGGCCAATAGGGAGGTGATCCTTTCTGCTGGAACTGTCCAGTCACCACAGCTCCTGGAACTTTCCGGCATTGGTAACGCAGACGTCTTATCACGCGCCGGCGTACCAGTTAAGGTGGAGAACCCCAACGTCGGGGAACATCTGCAGGACCATATCAGTAAGTATTGTTTGCTATGGACGTTGTTTTTCATCGTGACAGATTGCTCTTCCTGTTGCTTCGTTCTTACTATTGCATAGTGGTCGCAACCATCTTCGAGGTCGACCCGTCACTCGCCAATCCGGATGACCTGAAGCTGGACAAGGCCGCAGCCACAGCCGCACAGGAACTGTATAACACATCCAAGTCCGGACCCCTGACTATACTCCCAAATTCAGTCTGTTATCTCCCCGTCTCCCATGTTGTCTCCAAGGAAACCCACGAGTCCCTTGTCTCGCGACTCGCGGGCTTGACGGAATACGCTGGAAACGAAAAGGCCATTCGTAACCAGCGCTTCGACCCCTCCGCCAAACTCGGCCAGATAGAGTACATGTTCGATCTCGGCAACTGGAACCCCGCCTTTACCCCCGATCCCTCTGACGGAAAGAAATATGCCACCTGTCTGCAGATGCTCCAGTACCCGTATTCCAAGGGTAGCATCCACATCCCGCCGAAGGGTCCGGACGGATCACAAACTAGAGTCTCAGACAAGCCCTTGATCGACCCCAAGTACTACTACGGTCCTCACGGGGAGCTAGACCTCGACATCATGACCCACTGCGCCTTCTTCGCCGACAAAATCGCCAAGACGAAGCCCCTGGCTGATATCGTTCGCCGTCGTGCCTTCCCGCCAGAAGACGTGTCTGGCTTTGAGGACCTGCGTGACTGGGTCGTCAACACGACCATCACTGACTGGCATCCGGTAGGGACATGTCGCATGGGCGGTAGCCTCGGCATCAGGGCGGGGGTGGTGGATGATCGTTTGCGTGTGTATGGTGTCAGGGGACTGCGTGTGGTGGATGCGAGCATCATGCCCTTGCAGATTAGCGGTCACTTGCAGGCTACCGTGTATGCCATTGCTGAGAAGGGGGCTGAGATGATACTGGAGGATTATAAGAGGGACCGCGGCTCGGTGATGTGATGTGATCTGTTGCGATGCAATTGAAGCGTGGCGACGCTCTCTCAAGACACTGGCATTGTTGGGGGGCTATGTTATCTGTTCCAGGTTGACAAATGTTACTGCCATGTTTGGTGCAGTGAATTGTCCTGGTTCTCGCAGAAGTGTTTAGATTGATGAGACCTTTTGAGCTGGAGATCACATCTACCAGTAGACCGCTCTGAACATCAGCAACCGCAGACATGAGGCCGGAATTCGCGTTTGTTGCCTGAGTCACAAGGATAGATACACCAGCGACTGAGGCACTGCTGGTGTATCTGCAGTAAGGGGTGATTCAGTTCACCATTCACTAGAGCTAGAGGAATGTTGATGTGTTGGCGAGAGAATCCGACGTCGCCGGGCAACATCGGATGGAAAAATGGGCAAAAAAATGGCATAAAGCTCAAGCGGGAGCGCCACTGGTTCTACCTGAAATCGAACCGGTGATCTCCCGCCCTACGAAACCGTGCGCAACGATTTCCTAGTTAGCTGGCATTCTCCACTCGGCCATAGAATAAATCTCTGGCGGAGTCTAACTTGCTTGACCGAGGAGGTAACGGGGACTATTTACCTTTCTCGCTCGCCCACTGCCCTCGGTCGAATTGTCGATTCAGAATGCCTCGGCGGTCAAACCTCCACAGTTGCGAGTAGGTGTATCCGACTCGCCATCTCCTAGGAACTTGCTCTACCTCAGCCTCTTGGGCCGTGTTTTCTTTCTCCAAGAATACATGGTGAGCTGTCAGGCGTGATTGTTGTAGTCACGGAAAGACCGTATGAACATCCCATCTTATACGTGAAGGCTACGATTTTCCTGGTATTTGATACTTACAGATTAAGTACAGAACTTGCTGTTCTAGCCGCCGAATTTGGCAGGGCAGGGCCGCCATTTTCGGGTGTCTCGACAGTGCGGGGCGATTGGTCACAGCCAGGTACTTGGTGCCTTACCACTGGCCTGCCTCCCTCCAATCAATTCAGGCTGCAGAATCCACAATCCCACCTACACCATCTTCCAATAAGCGTCCCAGTCCTGAACAGTTGGTTTCGAAAAAGAAGTCGTTCCCGGAATCCAGGAAACCGCGTTACCTGGCATCCATTTTTGGCTTCCCAGCGCAGCCACACATACATAAGATGGAGCCGCTCGCACTTCCCGTCGTTCCCGCCTCGTCGGCCGAATGCCGTGAAGATGTTCACAAGCCCAGTCAGAGACATCCCAGAAGTGGCGCCGTGGATTACGACTATGATCGAGAATGGCCATGCCGCTTTTCTAAGTGGGACGGACTTGAATCGTTGGAGATATCCGCTTACTACATACAGCAATGCACGGTTTCCACTCAGGCTATGGTTAGCGGTTCGAGTCCGTAGGGGTATCGACAAGGAGCTAGCACGAAGGAAGTTACATGAAGGGCAGCAACAAGCGCAGCTTGGACTAGGTCCCTATTTCGCTGTCACCGAATCTGGACATGTGGTTTGGGGTCCGTCTCGGCAAACTCGAGGACTTCGGAATGTCCTTACACGTCAGAGTCTCATTCCAATACCCGGCACCAAATTTCTTAGAGACTCGGACGCCACGTGGCACGAGACTGAGACAAACGAGAATGGAGTCCAACTGGTTTGTGCAAGTACTGGCACGGCCGGTACTGCCCTTTGACCGAGCTATGCCCGACACAATGGCAGGATCAGTGTCAACCTCGCCGCATCGGCTGGCACTATGGAGTTGGTGGGGGATGCAACCGTTCTACACCTGGAGCCGTCCTGGAGGAGATGAGAGTGGACAAATACCGGCCTGTTTTCCGATGCCGACGCTCTTTTACATGCAGCCGGCTCCGGCGATACATACAGGGGTCGAAGTCTCTGCTTGTCGTGGAGGCCGGGAAATCAGGACGTTTTCCGTTTGCCCTACCTCAACATAAGGACGATGAGAATGCAATATACGAAATCGGGGCAATACCTACATGGTGAGGATGGCTTCAACCCAAACGTGCACCTTGTTGAACCGGATGATCTTGCTTTGGCCGTCCGATTCGAATGCGCCCCTTGACCAACAGATGTTAGGGACTATCAGGGGATCCCGTGGGTCTAAGGGTAGGTTGTGCTGTTTTTTATTGTATAGCAATGCAGTTCAGATAAATTGACAATTTCCATTCTTGTGTGAAAAAGCCACGCGATCTCTCTGCATCTTAAACACCGTATGTATGGGCCACTTGCTTTGAAATAACCACTTCAGGCCCGGGGAGGCCATTCTATGTGGGTTTGATATGCTCCATGACAACGAGGGGTAAAACAGAGGGGGGGGTGACGTCGGGAGACATTCACGCCGAAGTACGGCGTATCGCTCAACGAAAAATTGGATCAGCGACGCGAGGTACGTTGTTTTTCGTGGCGCATCCGTTGAGCCTACCGTCTCATCGGGCTCATCGAACATGGTTGAGTTCTGCCACTCGGTACTTCTTTTTGCCGTTGAAATCACGGTCCCGTATTTTCCAACAAGGGCTTTTCAAGCACTACTTCCCAATGTTCTCACTAGCCGGAAAATGACATATGTAAACGTCACGTGATTAATATATGAATATCGGCTCTATTTCATCTACCGACTACCATAAGGCGCCCTGCGTGAAGTTTACATAGGAGTCGTGCAACCTTCTTGTGGAATGCCTCTAGTACCTCTGGACATTTCTCGAAATGGGCGGTGGGTTCCCAAGAATTGTGCCGAGGAAAGTAGTAGGCCGATATTGTAGTCTATCAACAAACCGACAACGAGTGCACTCTGTCACCGTCACTAAGAAGCGTTGCTCCACTTGCTTGCTGATGCGGCGATGCGGGGGCGGTTCGGAGCCGGCATCTGCGGTTTCAAGCTTCAGGGACTTGCTCCGAGACGAATCTGATGTGGGTGACTTTTCTCCACGTGACATCGAGAATGCTGCGTTACACCCTCAGGCCCAAACGCCAGAGTTTACCCTCCCGAATGGATTGGTTTTGCCGATCAGCTGTCTCAGTGGGCAGAGAGCTGGGATGGAGGAAATGGGAATCGGCACGGGCGTGAAGGAGGCACCTAGGGGAATGATTACATCCTATGAGTGCGGTAATGTGATGGCGCCTGGAAGTCCACCCCGGTTGGCATATAGTCTCAGAGGCAGCTAGAGAAGTCGGGAGACTGGACCAGGAGAAAATAGGGGTCCCTCCTCCTCCAGAGGAAGTGTTGGATTCCTTCATGCATGAATTTCTGAATTTACGCGAATAATAGGACTAGGGAGGTTCTTTCCCCAGCGGCTCCTATCTTGCCTGCACATTGGTTTACTCCTCCTCGCCCACCACTGTCTCCTGCCCTGCCGCTTCCCCAGCCGCCGAGCCTACGAAAAAGGTGGTAATAGAAAATAAGATCTCTCTGTCAGTGGTTGAATAACCGTCTCTCCGCTGAGGTGAAGGACAAACCCACAGTGCCATTGAATCCGGTGTGTCGTATCACTGTCCCAGACGCAAATTAATACATCTATTACGCCCTTGAAAAGTGGCACCATACGACTAGTTTCATCCTTCTCTATCCACACTCTGCTTTTGCCATTCTTGGGCTGGAAGAATTTCGGGACATAGGCAGGTACTTGATGAACTTCCTGTGTGCCTCTGTCGCTGTCGGTGAGCTGGATTTGGGACGGACGGAAGAGGCCAAAGCCGAAGATGTCTGAATGGGCAGTTATACGACGTCACCACATCACGAATCCTGGGAACTGGCGATTTTTAGGTCGCAGGAATAACAAAGATTAGAAGAGTTTCTCGAAAATACTCGAACATTGACGGATATAAATTAACGGTGCCTCCCGGACCCTTTTCTGTGGCACGCTATGATGAAAAAGTAAGAGACAAAATCAGTGCGTGATCAATGTTCTAACGGATGCGTCGGTTTTGTCCGAAACGCTATAACTGACACCCGTCCGGATGAACTGCCGATAACGATTGTTGATGACGCTACGGCCGAGCATACCGGCCGATACTCTGGAGGCAGCCAAAGCCAGTTTTCCGAGCCCCTCGTGACCCACCTGCCATCCGAGCTTACACCGTAGTCTTGACGATGGAGAGTTGGCGAAGCAGTCCTTGACGGTGCCAGGTGGAGGGTGTATAGCGGCGGCATAGCTAGATCGATAGTACCAAAATCCGTCTGAAGATGTGAGCCGGTAGGAGTAAAAGATATGGCATAGGGGATTCTGTCAGTATTGAGCGTCTGCGTGCATCTCCCTGTCGCCGCATCCCAGATCTTAACAGTCTTGTCATATGATCCTGAGGCGACGAGCCTTG
>NW_027041861.1:219755-220567 GCF_033297395.1 Canariomyces notabilis
CGAGCGCTTCAAGCCAGTAAAGAAGATGGCTCTTCAATAAACTGTGGACCGGGCCGTCATCCCGTACAATGCCTTTGCTCTCCTTCCAGTGGTGGACCCAGTACTGACATGCGTACTGGACTTCGGGTGGCAGAGCGGCGTCGACGGTTCGTTGGTCGATTTCCGAGCGCGGTTTCCCCGGCACTTGCAGACCGCAGATGTCTCTCTTAAGGTGTTGGCGCATAAGTTGAATACATCTATCCACAAGCGTTCGGTGATGTTGTATCTCGTCGATCCAAAACTCCTCAGCACGCTTGGTTGGATCGAAAAGGAAGTCGCGGAAAGACAGGTGAAAGAGTCTGACAGGAGCATCTATTTCCGGGGAAATTCTCAGGACCGAGTGGAGAGAGTTGAGCCTGCCATATATAGCTTTAGGAGAGATGATGAGAAGTCGTGCGAGCGACGACACTGAGAGCGGTTGGGCGAGGAGAACAATAGGGCCAACAACATCCCGGAACTCGGCTAATAAGCGGCCCCTCTGTGGCTCAGCACGCCCGGCAGTGAGCTGGTTGAGAATTGGGAGATATGTCGCGTCGAGTTTGTCAAGCTCGGAATCATGGGTCTTCCGCTGATACTGTAAAACTTTCTCGAGCTGACCGGCGGGGTCAGACCACACCGGATCTTCGACAAAGCGGCAGACGGTTGCGGCAAAAATGAACAATGGAACGGCCATCTGAGCGAGCATCCGAATGACGTGTTCGCCAGGCCAGTCGGGCGGGAGCCTTAGGTCTCCGGGAGCTTGGCTGTTGTAATCGTTCCTAATCCTCGCGAGT
>NW_027041862.1:0-184225 GCF_033297395.1 Canariomyces notabilis
ATCAATTTCTATTACACCTCTCTACAATGAAAGCACCCTTAGCCTCGCCACACCTTGGGGCCTGCACCTTGCCAGTTCTTAAGCTCATCCATAGGCTGGATGGGCCTCCACAAGGCATTTGGGAGCCAGATGCCTTCTTGTAGTTAGCAAGCATTTGTGTATAGCATAATTTCTTTTGTCACAGAACTCACCAGGGTCCTTCGCATTAAAAGCGCCTGGGAAATGGGTAACAGGACCGGGGGTGCCTGCCATGAATGGTAGGAGGTACTTAGTCTTGCAAATCAAAGACTGTTCTTCTAGAAGGTGACACCTACCTGTGCCTGAGCCGGTGATTTCAACATGTGCGCAGTTCTGGTACATTTCTGTTGTCCTGTAGGAGCCTCCATTCTCCATGTTGAGGTGCTCAGCGCGCAACAGGTACTTGCCTGGTGGTGTCGCCGCGGGGATGGTGAAGTTCATCTTGCATCTCTTGTCAGTATGCCGCATCTGTATATCCTTGAATACGATGGAGCATACGATGTTGATCCGTTCCTCAGACCTGTAGTCCCAATGGATTCCGTCCGATGCTCCCTTGACGTCGATTTTGAACCTACGAAATATGGCGTCGGCTTTGCCACACCGGTCTCAGACTTGGCGTGGATGGATGATACTCACCAGTCTCCATCGCCCTTGTACTCATTCAAGTCGTCGCCCGGTGCCTTGGACAACCACGCAGTTGCGGGACCGTTGTGGTACATGTAAAAGCTCGGGTCGAACTGCGTGCCCATCCCATCAGCGTCCGTTCAACAACACCCGGGCAGTTGGTCAGACTTACATCGGTGAAATCCTCACTCTCGTCACGCCGGTTCATGCTCTGCCCCTTGGCAGCGAATCCGATTGTGCTACCCGCTGCGATCTTGAGCGTCTTGATCGGCCACAGCGGGAGGGTGGCGTTGTTTCCGCACATGGCGCTTGGCCCGGAGTAGTCGTAGTTGGGCTGAAAGATGCCGGTGACTGGGCTATGTGGTGTCTTTAGGGATATTTGGACTGGAGGGGAGCGCCTAAGAGGGGACGCACCGGATGTACTCCCAGCGCTTGGAGACTACCCCGTCCACGACGGTATAGGGGTAGCCATCTAGATTTTGTACCGTTAGTCAAATGTAGTGGGGAAGATGGTGGTGGAGAAAGCGGCATACAGTGGCCGTTGGCCTGGTGCAGACCCGAGAGGCCCAGAAGTGTGAGCTGTTGAAGGGAGATCTTCATGGTGGACAGATCAGAGCACAAAGCCTCAATGTTCAGACGGGGTTCTTTGACCGTGACACAATCGCTCACTTCTTTTCCTGGTGCGTGCGCTGAGACCAGTAGGTATATACCCGTTGCTACCTCTATCCGCATGAGTTGGGGTCCTGTAATGGTCGAGCAAGAACACTTCTCCCACGGCTTGTGCTTAATGGTCTCAATGTGTCAACATGCAATTGTGTGACACCGTCACGGCGTTTCTATCAAATTGCGCTGCCTCGGATCTGGTTGCTCGGACTTTCTGTTAATCTCGGAGTGCATATATGTCTGCATGTCGCTCCGTGGCACCGGGGCACGGATACGGCAATGGGGATTACAAACACCATAGACACGGAGTGTATTTAGCCATATTAATGTTGCGCATTCCACTGATAATCCTGGGACGTACTAGTATATGCCGTCATTTAGGTACGCACAACACCAAAGGTCCAAGTGATGGAGAGACCGAATCAGTCCAGGGGCTCGTCAGTATTGTTGTAGTTGAAAGTGATATGCTCTCTAGCTCTTGCTAGTGGAAGGCTGGCTTCAATACTACTAGTGTATTTGACATCAGTGCTTTCAAGCTGACCTCGTTCGCTTTACTAAGTACCATACATGCTGCCCTCGAATCGTCTTCAGTTTCCATCTGACATGCACGCTTCCGGAATTCCAGCAAAATTTGACTCCTAGATCTTCCAAAAGCGCACCGTGGAGTCACCATCGTGAGTGACGGCATAATCTCTCTTCTTTAGCAACGAGAAGCGAGAGCTACCCCAGGAATGATCAGTGTTGCGAACAGTCCAGAGCCACTCAACATTCTTGTCGAAGTCGTACAAGTACCGTCCATCGCGCCACACCCAAGTAAGCTTACTGCCATTGTCAAACCACTTGGTGTCTACAGGGTTATAGACGTATTCACGGACGTCGACCTGCCATGTTTGAACGACCTCGGCGGAAGGTATGTTGAAGATTCGCAATCGACCATTGTCGCCGATAATCATCTGCTGGCTGGTGGGACTCCAGTCCAGCTGACGGGGCCAGTCGTTGAAGCCCTTGATTTCAAGGGGGGCAGCTGTGAGGTTGCTGAGGGTGTAGATTTGCACAGTCATGTTGCCGCTGCCTACCACAATGGCGATGTATTTCCCGTCGGGTGAGAAGCGGGTAGCCCAGTTTTGTGCTTTGGTCGCGGGGAACGTGAAGATTTTCTCGCCAGAAGTAGCATTCCATAGGTCCGCCGTTTGTTCGTGCCAGCTGACCGTTGCCAAGTGCACACCGTCTGGGGCGAAGCTGAGGTCTGTGATATCAGGCTGGCCGTCCAGTGTGGCAACTGGAGCGTCACTAGTAGTCTCCAAGTCGTATATGTACCCGTAGGGTGAGGCCAGCTTGCCTTGCTTGCTGATGGCGCCAATACCACCCTCGTAGGTTATCGGAGGGCCGACAGGTTGGAGGTCTGGTCCTATATATTGCCGTACAGTGAAGGCTGCGTAGTCGTATCGATACCTTGCGCCAGTTGTGAAGACGTCATATCCGCCTTTCGAGGCCGGTCGAAGGGTGAGAGTCTGTGCCACATTGCCATCTGGGACCCGAAGAGAAAAGGTTGAGGCTGTGGCGTTGGTGTCCAGGTCGATGAATTTCACGTGCGATCCGTTGAACAGCGCAAGGTATTTCTCGTCCTCGGTGACCACGCTTCCAAAGACATCGTCGGGTGATGGCTCGTTGAATTGGTAATTGAAACTTTCAGAACCCCAGGCCTTGGGGTAACCGGGCGCCCACTTCGCAGAAACGTTGTTTTGTGCAAAATTGAGTTTGGTCTTGGGAATGACAAAGTCAATGACGGCCGCCGTATTGACACGGGGAACAGAATGCGAATTGGCTGCTTGAAGCAAGCCCGCACTGGCAAGAATCAGGACGAGCAGAGACATCTCAGGCACTGAGACGAAAATGCAACTAGTAATATTCTGCCACAAGTTCTTGGAAATAATACCATGAGAGTATCGACCTGCCGTTCCAGGTCGAAGTTTGAAGCGGACATTCTGTGCCACTAGTAGTAATAGTGACTACGACAGAAGAAGTAAACGGACCATTAGCCGTCCGCTCTACCTTCTTGGAACTCGGATGAAGGTTTGTGAAGCCTTTAGGCATATTTTGGGTCGTACTGAATAACAGCCTCCTTTTCGAGGGATGTTAGCAAAGCTTATGCACACTTACATTGGAACTTTGGATCTTGAAGTAACACAAGTTCTGAAAGCTAAATTGCTGCTGCATTCGGATTTAAGGGCTCTTCCCAAGGAGTCCTGGTGATTCCGTGGCTGAATGAGTCCGGTATCCTTATTGAGCTGCAGCTGGATTGCTGCTAGGGTAGGATATTTGATATAGCCGGTCACACCCCTCAGCGATCATCATCTTGCTTCTTCAAATGCAATGCATATCTGGAATTGCCGTCTTATGCAACCCGTCTCAGGTGACAGTTATCATAGCGGCCGTTGTAGTTACCTAAGGTACCTAGGTATGTAGTCTAGTAATGGGTTTGCTAAGGTAGGTCGCTAATGACGCCCAATAAACAGTCGTAGTCTCTACATGCTTACTAGTGACTACCCCTATAAGGTCGGATTCGTGTTGGACTTGCTTGTGCGGTCGGATTCAAGAGCCTTGGAAGGTATTAGATATTCAACCATAGGGCAACATGTTGAGGTTTCAGTTAGAGCACTAGTATCGTACACAGAAGTGCCGTTATGTGTTGTGCGGTGTAAGGTAGGAGCAGAGACTACTGCGGCGCAGGATAGTGAGATCTCTTTTCACCAGGTATACTCCGTACAACCAAATGCGTCCATATGCATGCCTATGTAGTATAGATCTCCAGACTACCTAGGCCCCGAATATAGTTACATCCATGCACGCCTCGGACTGATGATATTAACTGAGCTAGTTTCATCTGAGAACTGCATATGCAAGGGCGGCCTGGGAAGTCTGACTCGGCTTGTGCAGGAACGCATTTAGTTACATTGAAAGAGATTTCATAATATCGTGCTACAGCTAGCAAGGGTCTACTGGCGTGTTGTCTAATCTCTAGGACTGTCCTTAGGTTCTTATACTTGTATGTACTCCGATACTCCCTTAGGCGTGCTAGACCCTCTACTAGCATTACATAGGAGAACCGCGCCATATACCTTATATAGGCCGGATGGAAAAGCCAATCTCTCCTTCTATCTCTCTCTGGTATGCAAGCCCCGGATGCGGAAAGGGAATGTAGCTGTCGCGCCACCATGGTACTAGTAGCAGCCGAATACTTTCCTGAGCGGCCAGTAGGGGCTAGGGATCGGCCATCCAGCATCTCCCAAATGCCATCAGGGCGCTCTTTACAAAGCTCTTGTATCCCCAGCTGCAGTGCCGGGTTGTACTTTACCTTCGCAAGTGTAGTATGCGATAACTACTAAGAGAGGAAAAAATCATGCAAAAATCGTCACCTGTAGGATTCGAACCTACGCTCCCGAAGGAACTGCCTAATCAGCTAACTGTGAATTAGCAGGGCAGCGCGTTAACCACTCCGCCAAAGTGACTTGACTTGAAGATCAATCTCATTTGTTTTATTTATCAATGTGCTACTGCGCGAGGATGTTGCCTTATCTGCGCTTGGTTTGCTTGTAAGAGTGGCACCACCTGCCTCGGCTTTAATGTTATTCAAACGAACATGTCAAAAATCCCGAGTTCAGGAGAACTTTTCACCTTATACTATCTTCCAACCTCTAGCATTGCTTGGTATACCTAACTCAAGATGAATTCAGTCATCAGCGCGCCCACATCCTAGATAAGGTAGAGCTACATCATGATAGCGGCCGTTACTTCTTCGCAACAAAACCGTTTGAGATGGGGGAAGGAGCAAACCACGTTTTCACCACTAGACTCGGCCACCTGCAGTCTACAGGTGCCGTCGACGGCGCCAACGCAGTCAACTCCTCAACCCGAGAAAAATCTGTGCGATAATGCCATCGACCAAGCGAACCGCGTCAAAACAGCAGAGTTGATTCCCAAACCCCAGAACAACTCCACGAACGTACTACACAGTACGCGCTAATACTACTAAACTCCCTCATGATCCTCTTCTAGTATCCCATCCGCCTTGTCAGCCCTGCCAGTGGCTCCCCTCCTGCGTGGCTTCAGCCAATCGTTCATGCCAGGGGGCCAATAGACTCTGTTGTCGGGCCCGCCCATCGAGATTTCCTCTTCCGGGACCTCCCTTGCCGTGTTCACTTCGATCTGATCACCAGCACCAGAGCCAACATCGTTCAGGTCGATCGGGTCCTCATCCGGGGCCCGCTTCCGCTTCAGGTTCACCGCCGGCTTCTGCTTCTTTTTCGGAATCTGCGGCGCGGGGCGCGGCTCGTCCTCGCGCTCGTAAGGGATCATGTCGTTAATCTTTTCAAAGCCGGGCAGTTTGAAGGTGCGCATCAGCTCGAACACTGCCTGTTCTTTGTCCTTGGCCTCGATCATCAGGTCCATGTCTGGCGGACACGGAGGGAGCGTCATGACGCGCGGGCTGTGCTTTCGCCGGTCTCGAGGTGTTACGGCGCCGGGGCAGGGCTCGCTGTAGTGCATCTTTTGCTTGATGCCCTTGCGCCGCCATGTCGCGGCGATGCGCTCCATGATCTCGGGCTGGTTGATGTCGTAGGTGCCTTCGCGGCACTGGGTGCTGTCGAAGATGATGTTGTGATGGTGGTAGTCGAGCACCAGGGGGATGTTCAGCTCCTCGCAAATGGGGAGCAGGTCGTGCACGCTCCAGGCTACGTCGTCATTCTCGAGCACCAGACGGGCTTTGATGGAGGGCGTGAGCCTGGCGTAGTTTTTGCGGAACCTGTCGAGGGTGGCGGCCTTGTCGCCGTAGACGCCTCCCATATGCAGGATCATGACGGCGTCGCGGTTCTGCTGTTCGGGCAGTCGAAGGAGAGACAGCATCTCGTCGTGGTATTCCAGGTCCCGGATCGCCGCGTCAACAACCTCCTGACGGGGTGAGCCAAGTTGAGTGAACTGCATAACCTTTGTAAGAACCTTGCCAGGGGAGGAGTCGCTCGGGAACAAGGGGCAAGAACATACCTGGCCAGGATGTGTGGTCAATCGATGACCCAGCTCAGCGGCTACTTTGCCAACCTCGGCGAGAACCTCGGAAGCAAAGGGAGCTAGCTTGTAACCGTGCTCCGGATGGCTAGCAAAGGGAAACATCTCGGAACTGAGGCGCATAAACTTGATGCCGTACTTGTCGTTCCACCGCAGCATCTTGATGATGTCTCTGGCATTAGCCAGGCCAAGGTTCTGCAGAAACTTTTCGCCCAGCTCCATTTCTGGATCCTTGGACTTGTCCGGCCTATTCTTCACGGCATGCTCGGGCTGGTCAGGGTCTCTGAGGGGATAGCGATGGTCAACTATGGAAGCCATACGACAGGTGCGCGAACCAAAGACTGGCGTCTTGGCTGAGCGCAGGTACGTGTTAAGGCAAGCCTAGCAGTGGTTGTTAGGAAACCTTTCTCGGGGCGAAAGATGGGAATTAGGTACTAACATAACCTAGGCGGCCTTTCCAGGGCAGCGGGAGGTATGGGCTGTTGACGGGAGGAG
The DNA here is from genome assembly GCF_033297395.1 of Canariomyces notabilis. Taxonomy (NCBI): domain Eukaryota; kingdom Fungi; phylum Ascomycota; class Sordariomycetes; order Sordariales; family Chaetomiaceae; genus Canariomyces; species Canariomyces notabilis. The sequence goes on from NW_027041862.1 coordinate 6,862, forward strand.
GTCGTGCAGCGCCCCGCTCTGGTAGGTCGAAGGCTTCTTCGGGCGCATCTATTCGTTTTCTCTCGGGGTCTAAACCTTGTCCATCGGTGATGTCTTTCTCAAAGAACGAGTCCTTCTCTGGCGGGGTGGGCTGCTGGGTATTCGCTTGCGCTTTCGCTTTCGGCTCGGGCATCTTCATGCTCACTTCCCTGGCAGACTCTATGCGTGCCATGTCGCCGGAGGTCTTTTCGGGCAATGAGGACGAGAACTGCGACTCCTCCACCTTTCGCTTCTGTCTCTTTGTCGCCGTCATCAGCCGGCGCTCCATTCTCGCCAACCCCTCGATGGCGAGTTGAACCCCCTCCTTGACCGTTTCGTGTCGCCCCTGCACCACGTCTTCATTCTCAGCCTCGTCGGCGTCGACCTTGACGCCCAACATCTTCCCGTGCCCCGGTCGACCCTCCCGCTGACCCTCCTGCTGCTGCTCGCGCTGCTGATCCATTGGCTTCGTCACTCGGCGGCTGGACCGTCGGAGCTGGGCTTGAGGCTGTGCCGGAGATCCTGGCGTGGGTGTAGGGTTTGAGTCCGTTTCGCCTTGGGAATTGGGTTTCGGAGGTGATCGGGTTTTGGGCGCCATAGTACCTGCAGTCAGGGGCTGGGGTTGATATAAGGGGGGAAGGGAGGTTGAAGTGCGAAGCGCGACGCTGCGGAACAAAGGGTCCACGGGGCCAAGAGACGGACTAGCAATAACGGGATCCGGACAGAGGGGCGGAAGAGGGCAGATATTCTTGGTCTGCGGATGCGGGCAAGAGGAAAGCCGAAACACGGAGTGACCAGCAAGTACGGTAGCGGACACGCGGCCAATGAGTTGGTGGGCGAGATACAGCTGAGAATGGCGGTGATGGGCAGCGTGCCCCAGTATATACATGTACTGAAGTCGAAGGAGGTGGTCCAAAGTGGTTACCTAGGGTAGACAACCAGACAAGCACCAGGCTGAGACAGCCTTGTGGACACCTGCTGGCGATTGGGGGGGCGGCTGGACTGGCAATTTACCTCTCGGGGTGTGATGGGCCAGTGAAGGACTGGACTCAAGGGGAGTGGTGATAACACAAGTTTGTTGGCTGCAGGTAGATGAGGGGTATCATGTATAAAAGGTAGGTAATTGTTGCAAGAGGCCCAGTCCATTCCAGTTTGATGTCAACTGTGGTTCATGGCTTCCAGCCGATGCCTAATAGGTGTGGTTGCTAGTCCTCCTGGGTCCTCCCGCCACTAGTTAAAGTTCCCTCCTATTTGTCGCCTCCGCCCCCCTGAATGACTCCATTAGAGGCGGGAACGCTTGAATCGAGACGCCGGAGAAAATTCAAAAGCTCCGCGTGGCGGCCTCAGGCAGGACAGCAATACTAAGTACTCACAACTGTGTAACAGGTTGGGCTGGTGCAGCTCAGAGACAAGTCGAACGGGTTTGCTACGAAGTTTGTTTGTCGATGAGGTCATCAGGTCCCCTCGAGGGGTCAAAGAGGGGCGGGGCCGAGCTATGGTGCAGGGCAATGCAGGCATGCAACCGTCATCCCCAACCCCTGTAACTCGCACCCTGCACCAAACGGGTAGGCTGTTACACCGTATTGTACCGTGTTGTACATACCTAGAGTTTGACTGTGGTTCCAGCTTTCACTGTCAAAAACTTTCCAGGTTGACACAGCCCTCTTTCTATCATCCAGCCTCGGATCAGCTTCATACTCTAAGAGAAGAGACCGGGGGTTGTCTGACAAGGTGTATCACCCGACTGCCTTAGTAATAGAACTCTGCTACCCGCAATATACATACGTCTTACATACTTTCAACACACTTACTGTAGAATGTGTAAGTACACGTAGGTATCTGTAGTCAAATACTGTACTGAAAAATCCCGCTCATCCCACGGCGAAACCGACGATCATCGGAGTACTCTCCGCCTCCGATGTCCTGCTAGGCTCGGCACCCGTGACCTCCCCGAGCGCTCCACGAGAACTTCCCACTATTCTGTAAGCGCAGATACTACAGTGCACTAGCTCGACTAGTAGAAAAAAAAAGATCAAAATTAACTTGAAATCTGTCGACCAGTGCTCCCTCGATGCCACCAAGTACCGATCCACGACCCTCGAGTCTAGATCTCTACAGGCCTCGGCCTCTGCTCGGTAGGGCATAGATTCCAGGCCGCTACTACCAAGGGAATTCCTAGCCCCCACGCTTCTCGCCATGTCCACAGCCAGGCCAATGTCCTTCCTCATCAGCTGGACCCTGAACCGTGGACCCGCCTCTGTACCCGTTCGACGATGGGGCCGCGGACATATGTACGCCGGGCACGGGTTGGCGTTCTGCGCGGTGCCGGCGGCAGGACCGACTGTCAGCACGCCCGCATCCCCATGTCCATGGCTTCTGCGCTACTAGTATTGTGATCAATGATGCCCAAGAGGTTAGTACAGTGCAGTAGTTGTTGGCCAGCTTGGCTGCCAGACCAAGCGAGGGTTCCCCGCAGGCGATCACTTTCCCGCCCATGGTTTGCAGCAGAGCCGTTAGCCGGGGCATGTTGGGATCCAACGGCGCGCAGCCCAGGAAGAATGCCAGACTGGCGTTCTCGGCGCCCAGGACTGGACGCCACCGTGACCGCTCACAAGTGCATCGTAAAATGATATATAGTTGGCGAGATGGCCGCCAACTCCTGCTTGACGTGCAGGTTCGTCCCTGTGTCAATGGTTGAGCAGTCGATCAGGGCTTGGGAGCCGCATAGGGAGTCAGGGCTGCCTTGATGCCAAACGCTGGATCGAGGTACACAGTCCTATGATGAATGCGCTCGGACAGCATCGATATAATACCATCCTGGCCATGTCAATACCCATTAGACTCATTGTCAGGGCAGTGCAGTACAGAAAGTGTGCATTGCAGTTGTCGCAACGTTTCCTAAGCGCTGCCAGCCCCCAAAACAAGGTCCGGCTGGCAGGCGCAGAGCTGATCTAAGGGGACAGCCCCTGATCATGTACATACATAGATGTATATCCATGATCCATCACGAACCACTGCAGAAGATGTGTAGTTTCTTGGCAAAGGTTGATCACCAAGGGCGTCCCCATAGCCCCAAGCGGCCAAGCCCACCCTAATGAAGCCAACGGTCCTCAGAAGCGGCCCGTCTTGTGTTGAGGATGACATGGCTGGACACTCTGATGGATCGGGTCCAATTCGGTAGGGGTTCAGTGGGTTGACAAGGGCAGGCTACTTTTTTATGATCTGCTCCTAACATATCATCTTCGTCTTTCTCGAGACATCTTACCTACCAACCTACCTACCAAGCAGAGTAAGAGGGGGGGTCTGACCATACGGTCTGGCTTTTGACATTGAAGTCCGGCACTAGCATATTAAACTGTAATGACAACATTATGGTACCTAATAGGTAACATGATGTTTCCTAGCTAGATACCTAATATTCGTATAATGGTATGTACATGTCACAGTACTGCTAGTGCCGAACTACAATGTTATGAGATAGAACGTACGGTCAAAGAACCCCCCTTACTCTGCTGGAAAACACCCGTCGTTGTGCGGCAACCACTCATTCTTCGAGCCGGAACTGTTGGACTCGTCTCGAACCATCTAGCTCCCTAACCCAGAGGGTCCGGCCAAAACTAAAGCAGCCACTGTAGTCACTTAAACTACAACGTCCGCCTCGATCGAGCTTTTCTTCCCGTGGAAACCCCTCGAAGACCTTCCTTCAACCATGGATATCTTCCAAGACGGCAGCCTTTACGTCCTTGACGCGCCAGGCTGCCGTCTCCCAGGGAACAACAACCTTTTGGCACGTGTCGACATTGGGAAACGGCTGTACCTAGCCGGTGATGGAATGATACCTGTCATGGTTGCCGCATTGTGCGAAGGGAACTGGAGCATGACTTGACAGCAGTGGCTCAGTGTGTTGTATCCATGCCAACGGTATGGACATGGAGCCCTGAGACGATCCAGCTGGTCAAGGATCTGGAAGGAAAAGGGATCGAACCGTCGAGGTCAATCTTGCTCGGGATGTCGAATAGGCGGGCTGATCCAAGGAATTGGACACGGTTTTCCGGAGCTGGTCAATCTTCAATATTAACCCTCAGGGCACACCTATGGTACTACCATTGGGTATGTACTAGTAAGTTCTGCCTTTCGATTTACCTGTCTTGTAACGCTAGCTACCAACATAGTATTGGGCAGGTGCATGTGATTGTGGCTTCGGGGGACACTGCTGTGCCTCTGCGGCTGAGGTTGTCGGCACCCTTTCTATGTGAAGTGTGATGACTGTCGTTTTGCTCCGCATTGCCAGTGAGGTGGCGATCTAGCGAGGCATTTAACAGGATCATATCGTCCATACCTTAGTTGGGTAGGTATCCCCCTAAGATACCCAAGTATATAAGATTCAGGTCTTCAAATTCCATATGACAGCAATATTTTTCTGTCTTGTGCTGCTTCGGACTGCTCCTCAAAATGATCGGCGCAAAGCCTGAGATCTGCTCTGTTTGCCTAGCCATCCCGTTCGAGTCCCTCCCGAGTGAGGAGGAGACGGCAATTCCCCACCACGGGTCCCTCCGCGAGCTGGTGGCATCGTCTTCACAAGGCTGTGGGCTATGCTGGATGATTCTCCTAGCCATAGGCGACACGTGTGCCGCGGTGAAACATGAACGCCATGGCAACCGTGCCATGTTGCCGGGGGGTATTGTCAGCTACACGCGCTTCACGCTGCCCTCGGGAAAGGAGTGCATGGCACAGTCCCAGTACGGTAACTATATGGGTGGAGGCAACGCGAGGGCCGATGATGGTGCCCATTATAGAGGCCCCATGTACATTGACCCGCTTGAGCTGTTTCCGGGCGAGGAGGCCGATCGGCATCGACCGTGGCTGTTTGGCAATTGGTGGAGGTCTTATGATGCCGACCTGTCGCTTCAGCTCGTAGGCTTGTGGGTAAGGATTGGCACGACTGGTGAGATTGAACAGGCTATTGGGAATACTAGTGGTGGGACGGTGGTGTTTCGTGGGACGCAAATCAGGATCCGGGTTAGACATAGTATGGCCCCCCTTTTCCCCGTTCAAGACTGAGGAGAGAGTGTGTGCCTAACTATGAATTTCCTAGATTCTCCTCTCCGACGTCTAATACCCGGCAGGTTGAGAACTGCTGCCACGTCCTCGGCCACTGTCAAGGCGCTTTGTCAAGAGTGGATGAGCAGCTGCAATGTCAAGCACAACTGTGCTCCCCCCGCAAACTCGCCTCTGCCAACTCGCGTCCTTGACGTCGCCAATATCAACAACGGTCAAGTTAGACTCGTTCTGGGGGCGTCAGTTTCCGCCAGACCATACGTGGCCCTCAGCCACTGCTGGGGCACATCGCATCGCATCACAACCAAGCGAGACAACGTCGACGCCCACATGCGCGGCATCCCCATCGCGAACCTACCCGCAACCTTCCAGCAAACCGTGGAAATGACGCACCTCCTCGGCATTTCCTATCTCTGGATTGACTCCCTTTGCATCATCCAAGACGACGCCCAAGACTGGGAACGCGAAGCCTCGAGAATGGGCGACGTGTATGCCAACGCAAACCTGGTCATCGCCGCCGACAGCAGCACCGACGACTCGTCAGGGTGCTACACCACCATCCAAGAACGCATGCAAGTCGCCTTTGTGAGCAGCGACAATCGTTCTCTAGGCCGTATCTCGGACGCCAACGCCGCGCCGCTAGACAATACTACACCACCCGACTAGAACCTGCTCAACGCTGTCGGCATGGGTAACTTTGCCATCCTCAACCTCCCGCCCAACGGCCACCTGTTCTTCTCGCAAGAGTGGATGTCCTCCTCGTTCGACACGAGTAACCCCCAACGCCGCAATACCCTCCTCTACAGAACCAACGAAATGGGCCGCGCCTTCGACCCAATCGCCACCGAGAACCTCTCCACCCGCGGCTGGACCCTTCAGGAACGCCTCCTCGCAGCACGAACCCTGCACTTAACAAAGGCGCAAATGTACCGGGAATGCTCAAACTGCATGCTAGCCGAAGACGGCGCCGTCTTTGCACGCATGTTTCCCTCGTGGCGGTTAATAGCCACTTATGCCACAGCATCCTCCTGCTCTCCTGAAAAACAACCCCCCTGGTTCCAAGTAAACCCCCGAATCGCCTACTGCACTACCACAGCCTGGGCCCCCGAGATCTGGCTCTGCCTGGTAGAGAAATACACGGCCCGCAAACTAACCAACGAAAAAGACAAACTCCCCGCTTTATCCGGTCTGGCACGTCGCATGGCATGTCTCACCAAGGATTGCTACCACGCCGGTCTATGGCGTAGGCATTTGCTCTGCGGATTAGCCTGGCGTATGCACGTTTACGAGCCGGTTCATTTCTGTCGGGATCCCACACATGACGTTGCCATTGCCGCCAAGTCACCACCTACGCGGTGTTTTGCTTGTCACCCAAGGGCCTGGAGGGCTCCGTCGTGGAGCTGGGCGGCTGTTGATGGACCGGTTGACTTTTAAAGGTTGGATGTCAACAAACTTGTTGCTCAGCTTGTCGAATGTCGGACGCCGCTTGCTGGAAGGGATGAATTTGGCATGGTTGGAGCTGGCTTTGTCGAAGTTAAGGTGGGTTTCATATCAAGTTGGTCGTGTAGTGAGGTACTCTGCTGACTTTGCCGGTGCTGGGGCACATATGGACCGCTTTTTGAGGTTGTTGAGGGTGTTTCGCGGACCAGGCAGGGGGATGCCAATCATCCCAAGTTTCAGGTTCCGTGGAGGATTACGGATTCGAGGTATAATATCTCAGGCGGGGGTTATTTTGATAACGAGAAGATGTTCCCTTGTCATGTGCTGTTTTTGGATGCTCGAGTTGTCTTACTGCTAAGAAAACGGGGCGATGGAAAGTTTGAGCGGATTGGATGTGGGAGTGCGTCGGCTGGTGATGGGCGTTGTTCGCCGTGCTCGACTGTCGTTATTGTCTGAGCTTGGTGTGAGCGAGGACGGTAGTAACGGGCCGACACTGAGAAGCGCATTTGCGGAGGCTATAGCTGATGAGAGGTACAAGGGGAAGGATGCAAGGGTTGTGTATAGGTCGTTGAATGAGAGCGAGAGGGCGGACTAAGACGAACTCAGCCCGAGGTACCATAATGCCGTGCTGCTCAGGGTGTCATGGAAGGCATGTTGAGAGGAGTGAATTGCAAGTCTATTCAGATTTGAACACGAACTGATGAAGATACCGCCACAAAAAGCTCATGACCAAAAGAGCTGCCTGCTCATGCTATCCTGCCTCACCACCGAATTTTCTTTTGCGGGAAGAACTCATCGATGAGCTCGAGATAGTATGGCTAGTGAGGATTAGGTCAGTCACTTCAAGTCAAGTAGATCTGGAGCAGCCCAAGAGACCCTCACCTTTAGCTTCGCCACATCAGGCACATCATCCGACTTGCTGTACAGATCATATGGATTGAACGCTCTCACCGCGTTCAAGAGCACCTCATCGCCCTCCGCCATGAACTCCGTGTACGCACCCTCCTTATGCCACGGGTAAAACGAGTGGTAGCGGATCATGGCGAGCGCCTCGAGGGGCAGGGTACTCTGGTCCTTGAGCACCAGATACAGGTACTCATCATGACCCCAGCTCATGAGGAGCTTGTCCATGCCACAGCCGCGCGAGTACATGCCGTACTTTGTGCTGTAAACGGGGTGGCGCGAATCCGGGTTCGCCGCAAACGTCTCGCGGTAGACGCAGCGGTCGTCAAAGCGGCAGCCGACGGGGAATGTGTCGCCCACAACATCCCACTGCCCTTCGCAGCAGTCGTCAAAGAACAGCATCAACTTGCCCAAGTCGTGGATCAGCCCCGTAAGCTGCATCCAGCGCGGCTTGCCATCGCGACGGATGGCCTCGGCGCTTTGTAACAGGTGCTGGATCTGGCTCAGCTCTGTGTCCGGGTCGCTGTCGTCGATCAGCGAGTTGAGCTTCTCGATGGCCTCCCAGATGCCCATCTCGGGTCTTGAGCGGGACGGTGAGTGGAACCGCTCGCGCGCAGCTAGGTTGTGTGCCACGGTTTGTTTGGCATGCTGTTCTGCGTAGAAACTCTTGACCCTTTCACAGGCGTCTTCGTATTGCCGGAAGGCCGACTTGTCCTTTGCGGCATCGAATTGAGACTCGGCATCGAATGCCGGCCCGTCTTTGAGGATGTTGACAGTGTCAATGGCGTCCGAGATCGCCTCTAGAGATGCGCCATCCCGATGGATCGGGGGGCTGTCCACGGCAGCGGCTGCCATTGAGGAGAGCGTGTGTCCGAATCGAGGAAAGGAGAACAGCCCACGGCTTTCCTGGGGTGTACCAAAGCCGCTCGTCACGATCCTGACACTGCTGATTTTAGGTTTCCCGAGTAGAATTGTGTGGCGTCGGGCTGTTGTGGTATGCAGCACGGACAGTCTGTTGTCAACGGCGGTGGCAGAAGAAGAAAAGACCCCTGGCAAGCAAGCAAAAGCAAGAGAGATAGGGATCCGGACACAACGTAGCCCGACAGGCACAACTTATACCGGTGTCCGGCCACCCTGGCCAGTCCCGCCAATCCTCACCCAGTCCGGGAGTGGGTGTGACATGTTTTCCGTCACTAGGAACGGTAGGGGGCTAACGGCTCCGCAGCGTGTTGGGTAGAACACCACCGCCAGACCGCAACTATACAGTACGGTTTTTGAGGCGGAAACTGCGGCGGATCCTGACCTTGGAAGACCCTTGTCGAAAGATGAGACGATGGAGCACACCCCGCTGGCCCTGAGGCTAGTGGTGAGGCGAACGTGAGCGAACGTGGCCCGAAGGGGAAAGGAAGGAGAAGAACAGACAGACCGCCAACCCAAAGACACGCAGATCTGTGCATCATCAGGCATCGAGATAAGATCCCCCCGCAAGGGGATATCGAGAATCAGGATGCGCGCATTCAGGAATCAAGATGGCGCTGCAAGTTCCCTGTGACCGATCCCCACGTGGCCCACTGGCGAGGACGGGCACCCAGCGTTCAGGGACTCGATATCCATATGCAAGTCCATCTCTTGTGTTGAATCGGGCCCCGCATGCTGCGGAAACTGTTTCTGCTTTGGGCCCAGATGCTGAATCTCGGGTCCAAGGGACCCGCCCGTGGATCACCGCTAAGGGGCCCAGAGCCGCTTTAACCCATGTTGGTGGAGATGGGGCATGAGAATTTCCTCTTTGGATTGAAAGAGGCAAGTCGCTGCGAAGTCCGGATGTGGGCCACGAGTAACATCGCCATATTTTTCACCCTCAACACCATTTTGATCTCATTTCTTCCAAGTGTCGGTCGGTCCTAGATGCGCGGTCAGAGTAACGCAATACGCAGTAACGTTAAGCGATCAATCATTCTGGTTCCATGTTGTGTTCTGTATGACAAAGCACTCTGCAATCGGCGGTGCAGCGGCATGCTCATGTAGGTGACTGCAGATCTCTGGGGAAAGGGTAGTTATGCCCAAGGTGGCTGGCTGCTGAGAAGCTCAAATGCGACACGAACCTGCACAAGAAACGTCCTCTCGTCCAGCGCATTTTGGTACTACTGGCCCGAGCTTGTACTGTAAGCCATAGCATATCTGCAACTGCTCTCCGTTGTGAGTTCATGCCTGTAACGTAGCTTTGGTGCAGGGCGCGGGGCGAATGACCCAATGCGCTCAATGGGTTTCTGTGAGGATGCACCGCACAACGTCAATTTCCATTCTCAATCCACCATGCTGAGGGTTTTCTCCCGGAGCAGCAGTCCCGGCACTCTGGCCCGAATAGGCACAGCAGCCACTCGAGCTCTGGTCTCGGATTTCGGGTGCCACAGGAGCCTTGTGATCAGCGCCACCAAGCCGCCATTTGCCTGGTGAAAAATGATGTGTACTGTACACACGTGACACTCTGTGTACGAAGTAGTAGTCATCCATTTCACAGGCGTCTTGGGGTTCGCCCTCCAAAGTTCTCCGGGTGAGGCCGCCATCCAGATTTGAACTCACAGAGATTCGTCGGTGAATTTCCATGTACCCGGGTTGGCCACGTTGCGTGCCCAAAGGACCCAAAACTCGCGAGCAGGTCGGGCATCAAGACTGGCAAGAACTCATGCTTCACACTTGTAGGGTATGTTGGGCTCAGCCTTCAGGTTTTGCAACCTCCCTTCATCCGACCAGCCGACAATATTCCCGAGCTTGGTCTGCACCTCCTTGGTTGACCGTCCGTGGTCCCTTTGGGTATCACAAAGGATTTTTAACATCGCCCTGAGTTCTGAGTGATGGCTCAGGGCGCTAAAGTACTTTTCACCAACTGCTTGTGTTAGCCCTACGACGCTGGCCCACCGTCCAACATGTCATTGGCGACTTACAAGCTGCAATAGCCATGCAAGCCGTGAACATGCTCGGAGCCGTCCACTGGTTTCCCAGACCGATGCCACAAATCTGGCGAACAATGTCTCGGATACGTTCCTGGGCATTGCAGTTTAGTAATCCATACAGCCGCTTGAGGAACAGGAAGAGGAGGGCTAACGTCGACAGGATACCCATTGTCTGGTATCGGGGCACCTTTCTCGAGACCGCGGTCAAGGAGGAAGAGCTTTGCTAGGAGATGATGCTGGATACCGATGACTGTGGCCACGTACCCATGGTTTTCAGCTCCGATTAACGATCAGCTGTACATGGAAGGATGTCACCCACCTTGGCAGCTTCGAAGATACCATATCGCCTGAAACGGCCCGGCACCGCGGCCCTTGTGACACGGGTTAAAGGAAGTTGGCTTCTTCTCCTCCCACTCGCAGTTCCAGCTGTGTAGCTCGAGCCATCGTCGTTTTTGGTGTTTGTTCCACTCTGTTGCCTCCATGGACTCGAGGCTATAACAGAAATTGAGAACATCGGCGCAATGCACGACGGCCCGATTTGCCCAAGCGTAGTAATCTTTGGCGGGCATCTCATCAAGCGGCGACCTGTCAACAAGCGGGTGTTCGAGGTTCAGCTTCACCATGCGTCCTACCATAACGGCACGGTAAATTTCCTGCCGTAGCCCAACCCAGAATGACGCTGCAGCAAGCGTCCCCGGCGTTAAGTTCCCCTGCTTGACGAAGCTATGTATGCCGCAAAGATGCCCGTCCTTGATACTCCTATACTCTTCAGACAGCCCTACAGAAGGCCTGCCTGTCGGACTCAGAGTTAGAGGAGGCTCGAGTTCAACCTCGCCGTCGGCGGGGCAGTCCATTTCCGCCACGACCTGGAGAATGATGGCTGCCGCAAAAACTTCTTCGCTCCAGCCGCATCCGAGATTATTCCTGAGATCCTTGAGGCAGGCCTCATTATAGTGGAGTGCACATTGCTCGTACTCTGGAGCGCCGGTTTCTGCCAAGTGCCGTGCCGAGAGAGCGAGGATGGCGTTCAGCAAAATCGGGTAACTCCTCGCCCGCTCGGGCACTTCGTACTCGAAAGAGCCTACGCTTGACTGTTAGTTGTACCCAGCTTCGATTGTGGCCTGCGACTTACGATTTGGGTCGCATAAGTCAAGCTGCCATACACAGTTAGTAAGCCCGAGACAAGACAGTCAGTCAGAAAGCAAAGTTGTGAGGAACTTTACCCAAACGGCAAGTTTCTGCACGAAGTGACGGACTAAATAGGCTTCTCCGGGATCAGAGAGGGGCCACTTTGGCGGGGCAGACATGATAAACCGATCAGATGGCGACCTTTGGCCGGCCAGGAGGGGGGGATCCCATCGGCCTCGGTCCGGGGGGTTGCTAGCGGGGAACTGGGGAGTTTCCTGCGGCGTGTCGTCCGAGATGGCAAGGGGTGAACTCCAACTCGAATCTGCTTCCTCCTCTGGCTCGCTATCTGGACTTGAGGCATCCTGCGCGATCTTCTTGGTCTCGTCGGTGAAAAGCACTATCCTCTGCCCGTTAACCCCTGAACTCCCGCATTGATCCCTGGGAATATGAACCCAACGGAATGGATGGGGGAACCAACATCTCTTTGGGATCTTGACCCACTTCTGCTTTTTGGTATGCTTGAACTTGGCTACTATATATGGCAGCTGTTAGCATAGCCGATGAAAGCCTTTGCCCTTGTTTGCAAGGTTGCGGGTGGAACAGGGTGTGACAGACGTTTTAGCTTAAGGCCTGGTGGAAGGCATTCGGTCTTTGCGTGAAGACACCGGCCACACTTTGGTGTCACTCTGTCGCCTGCAGCGCGCAACTCATTGATGAGAATCAGCGGTCTTTTTTCCCCGCGTCCAGCGGCTTCCGGCAGGAGGTGGGGACTAACATTTGAGATGGTGGGCCCGGCAATTGAGGCTGGGCCCCTGGGAGTCAGCTAAGGCTTCGACCCCAACAGCGCTTCAAACAAAGAATGGAGGCGCTTCGACGTCGACGAGACGCACTCACCAGCCGAATTTTGCTAGGTTCCGAGAAGGTGAGCCCGACCCGGACGTGTTGGTGCCGGACGATAGCATTGGCGGCCGGCTCTGTCCGTCGACGCCCGCACCGTGACGCTTGACACTGCACGCTGAGAAAAAAGACGGCAAAGATTCTCGGCGGTGTAGTCGAGTGCTAGTTTGAAGTCGTGTGGGCCCCGAGGAAGAAAGTGGTCAGGCCGCTGACATGCAGCAGAAGAGAGCAAGCTGCCTTGAGCTCCACGGAAATCCTGTGTCCAAGGGCGCCTGGCGCGAGGCGCCGTGGCTGGTCGGGGATATTTGCTGCCGATTAGGTCCGGCCCAAGGCCCGGCTTTCTTTTTACACGTACTAGCGGGCGGTTGGTTGGAAATGGCCCAGGAATCCGTAATCGTTTTAACGTGCCCGACGGTCTGCATCGTGTCCTGCGGCGGGGTTTGGAGGGGGGAAAAATCAGGTAACGTGATGCACATCCTGATGCATGTTCCTGTGGACGTGGAGAATCTGGGGAAAGAGCCTTGGCGAATCCGAAGAGGCGCCGTAATGGAGCATTGTGGATTCCAGGTCAGGTTTGTCGCAAGGGAAACGAAGACGAGACATCGGAATCGATTGGCAGGCTGCGCTTGAGACAAAATCCCGTTCCAGTTTACCATCAGTAGGTGCTGTACTGGTGATCGAGCGGGATTCTATCCTGACAAGCGGTGTTGCGGCCCACGCGCACCCGGCGGTTCGGCCTCGCTTTTGTGCTCTCTGAGGTCATCGGTATCGGAATGCCGAATGGTGTACGGAGGTAAGTTGTTAAGATTGTCATGATAATTCGGCGTCGACACCGAGGGAAACCTGCACATGGATAAGTCGGTAAAGGTAAATCAAGGTAGGTACGTGTGGTCAACCTTCGCACCTTCTTTCTCCTGCCATCTAGATGATCTCTCGTCCATCTCATTTTCAGTCACAATACGACCCAAGGGAAAGTGCTAAGCGGGACGGGGCAGGAACCAAGGCTCGGCCCCACTATCCCGGAGTTGTGAAGCGCATGATTGGATCCATCAATGTGAATCTTCGAGAATCTTGCACCGCTCCATTGGCACAACATAAGATGAGAGGTTTGGTACCTTTGGTCCAATGTTTTCGTACAGTGTACTTTTTCTTTTTTCTCGGAGACTGGATGTGTCCTTGGTAGGCATCTGTACAGTACCTCACTACAGTAATTGGGAGCACATCGGTCTCTTCCTAACGTTACCTTACCTACCTACCTTACACAGGTTGTACTACTCGAGCAATCACAACGGTGGCGCACTCATCCAAAGCGGGGTTTAAGCCGAAAAGATGGCGTCGGAGCGAGTTGCTGAGGGCGCAATCCCCTCGACGCAGCAGCCGCCAATAATGGGCGAGAAGGACCAGCAGGCTGGATATGACCACGTAAATGTGGCGCGCATCGAGGCCACGGAACGTATCATTCAGGGCGCCAAGACGGCGACTGAGAAGGAGCAGAAGATGACACTGCTTCAGGGCATCCGGCTGTACCCCAAGGCCATCGCGTGGAGCATACTGATCTCGACGTGCATTGTCATGGAAGGATACGATGTCTGCTTGATCAACAACTTCTGTATGTTACCCCCTTTGGCCATTGCAATATCCCAAACACCCTGAACAGACGTAAGAAGACTGACTGGAATTGCCCAAAGACGCCTTTGACCAGTTCAACAGAAAATACGGGGAGCCGTTGCCGGGCAGACACGGACAGTGGGAGGTGCCGGCTCCCTGGCAAGCCGGGCTGAGCAATGTGAGTGCCCGGTACTACGAGTACTAGTACTGTCTTGACTGCCTTACCTTTGGTAGGCCAGTACGTACTGTGTATCCTGTGACTGCCATGAGTTTGGAGACGAGCTACGAGAAAAACTGACGCATGTGCGCTTGTTCTAGGGCGCCAATGTCGGTGAGCTCATCGGCCTCCTGATCAACGGGTGGGTATCGGAGCGTTTCGGATATCGATGGACCGTCATTGTGTGTCTGATGCTCATCAACGCCTGGACGGCTCTCTTCTTTACGGCACAGAACGTCCAGACGCTGCTGGCTGCCGAAATTCTCTGCGGAATTGTAGGAACCCGCATCTTCCTAACGAGACTGCAGCCTTGCATGGGAACATGGGTGCTAACCTCCTTTCTCGATGTGTAGCCATGGGGCGTCTTCCAGACGCTCACCATCACGTATGCGTCCGAGGTCTGCCCCGTTGCCATGCGCGGCTACCTGACAACCTACGTAAATTTCTGCTGGGGCCTCGGACAGTTTATCGGAATCGGTGTCATCATGTCGATGCTGGACCGGAAGGACGAATGGGCCTACCGAATTCCATATGCCTTGCAATGGATGTGGCCCCTTCCGCTCGCCGTGGGCATCTTCTTTGCCCCCGAGTCTCCTTGGTGGCTGGTTCGGAAAGGCAAACTGAAGCAGGCAAAGGCTGCCTTGCTGCGCCTGACCAGCACCAACCGAGAGACAGACTTTGATCCGGACGAGACGGTGGACATGATGGTGCACACGACGGCTCTGGAGGAGAAGACGACGAGTGGTGCCAGCTACTGGGACTGTTTTAAGGGACACGACCTTAGAAGGACAGAGGTGAGGCAAACTGGCTGGACGCCCACTCAAAGACCAACTTACTAACCTGAGTTTGAAGATCGTTTGTATGGTCTGGGCGATCCAGAACCTCAGTGGCAACTCCTTCTCAAACTACTCCACCTACTTCCTTAGACAGGCGGGACTCCCTCCACAAAGCGCCTACGGCTTCGCGCTGGGTCAGTATGGGATGAACATGGTTGGCGTGTTCGGGGCTTGGTTCCTAATGAGCCGTGGAATTGGCCGGCGGTCCCTGTATCTGTACGGTCTGTGCGGACTTTGGGCCATGCTCATGGTCCTGGGCTTCTTGGGCCTGGTGCCCGAGGAGCACCGAAGAGAGGGATCGATTGCTACCGGCAGCATCATGTTGGGCTGGGCCTTGACCTATCAACTAACTGTAGGGACCGTCTGCTATTCGTTGGTCAGCGAGATATCGACTCGAAGGCTGCAGATAAAAACGGTGGCCCTTGGAAGAGTCCTCTAGTGAGTCTTTGTCCTCCCAAGGAGCATGCTGTCATGCTGCGTGAATGGATCATGCTAACCTCCAAAAAAGTATCATTGTTGGCATTATTTGCAGCGTTCTTACTCCGTATATGCTAAACCCCGGGGCGTGGGATTGGAGTAACTTTGCTGGCTTCTTCTGGGTCCGTCATCGTCTTCGAGTTGTGTGGAAAATTGAACTAACTCGACCGCGTTGCAGGGCGGTATCTGTTTCCTATGCATAGTATACACCTACTTCCGCGTTCCCGAGCCGTCAGGGCGTTCGTTTGCCGAGCTGGACATGCTTTTCCAACGCGGAGTCAGCGCACGCAAGTTTGCCACGACAAAAGTGGACGTGTTCGACGAGGACATAGATGGTGATGTCCTGGACAACTATTATCAGAGCACCAAAGCTGAACGCACAGCTAGCTCGAGCGGCCCATAGTGGCAGGATTTGAGGGCTGAATCCATTCGGGCAGATGGTGATTGAGAGTAAGTTGACCCGCACTGCACCATTGCAGTTTCAGGGGTTCCGCTTCGAGAAGGGGAACAGCACCTCCAGTCTCCACGCAGAGAGGCCTACCCTTCAACTTACTCCCGTCTCATCCAAACCCTCCGCTGGCTTCTGGATAGCCGGCCATCTATTCGTAGAGCTAGCCTGAATCCATGATCTGTCAGCGGTTTCGATCATGGAGTTGTCCCCTTCTTCATTTGATGATGGGCATGTGTGCAGTGACGTCATTGGCTGCTGCTAGGTGTTCCACTCAAAATTGAGATCTTGATTCCGACTGTATGAGCATCTGTGTGTACTGTAACAGGCGGGTTGATACACTGAAGCTGGTTACTGAAAATTACAACACTCGGAGCAGGAGAAAGAGGGCACATAACTTTGAATTCGAATGCACTATTGGCGTTGCAGTCTTTCGAATGGAAAGAAGGAAATTACATTGGAAGATAGTATAGAATGAGAGCATCCAGACAGAAGTCTCCAGATCTTATTTATACTGTGTAGCGCACGGAATAGACACTGTTTCCCCGGAATTCGTGTTGAGATGGCTCGGATGGCTGCCAGTGGGGTGGGTCCCTTTGAGCAGCTGGCTGCCGATGGGGCAGTGGGCCTGTCGAGTGACCCAACTGAAGCTTTCAGAATCGAAAACCCCAGCCCCACACTTCAACAACAGTAAATCACTCCACCACTCCTCCTACATAAGTTTCCTCTCAATCAAACTCGCAGCTGTGTGGTCCAACAAACTGCTGAAAACCATCCCTACATCGCCAGAGAAATCCGCTGCCACCAAACAAACAAACAGGCTATAGCGGCACGAGAAATGGCGAGCGCTACGGAGACATCGCCGACACATACCCCGCCGGGCCCGAACGCCCCGCGCCCAAAGGGCAAGTTAAACCATCAACACTTTGAGTTGTAACTAATATGTGGAGGTTCATCCGCTAACCATCCTAACCGACAACACAGGCATTCTTAAAAACTCGTACCGCGGCTCTCCTTCGATATCACCCATCGACAGCCATGATCCTGTCCATCATGTTGCGTCGCCCGACCACCTGACACCGAAAGAAGCCAAGGAGCTGACAATCATAAACACGCAATACAACGCCGGGCACCGGCGCTCGTCGTCAGCCGCCGGCTCGCGGCCCGGGGGATCTCGCCGACAAAGCTCCCTCACTCCCAGCCGGCGGGGAAGCCAGCAGGGCGACGATTCCGAGGAGCAAGGCCAGCGGCTCAAGTGGGACGAGGCCAACCTGTACCTCACCGAGCAGGAGCGCAGCAGCACCATGAAGATCAACGAGCCCAAGACACCCTACGCAAAGCACTACGACCCGGCCGAGGACCCGTCCGAAGACGAGGACGGCGCAGAAGACATGCCCGAGCCCATCGAGCCGGATAACATCGACATGGACCGGGTCGACGGCGTCCCCCGCCCCAACCGCCAACAACGGCAGCGGCCGCAGGGCGACGACGAGATCCCGCGCCTGTCGCTGGGCGAGCCCGAGGAGGAGGTGCCGGACTACGAGTTCAACACTAGCACGGGCAGCAAACGCCCCCGCGCAGTGCATGTCGACAGCAACGGGAGCGGACACGACACGGATACCGACGAGTACTTGGTGGGCATGAGCGCCGAGGAGCGGGAGAAGCATCGGCGGTTTGAGGAGATGCGTAAGAAGCATTATGAGATGAAGAATGTGGCTGCGCTGCTGGGGCATCCGGAGCAGCTTGAGGAGGATGAGGATGAGGAGGATGAGGATGGGGAGATTGGAGGCCAGGGGAATGATAGGAACGACGGCGGCGTCCCCCCAGTCCCGCCTTTGCCGAGGCAGACTAACGGCTCGTCGTAGCTAGCTGGATGTGGTTGGGTTGGCTCGGAATGAAGCGGATTTCAGAGCCTGTAACATGGTGTATTAGAGGAGGTGGCTTACAGACCGTCGCAGGCGTTGGCGAGAGCAGGCTTGGGTGCTGGATGCTTTGAAATGCTGTATTTCAGGGGACTATCAAAGCTGCAGAGTCAGTTTTTATTCTCTAGCCTGGACAGAGGACCCATACGGCGACGACGGGTTGAAGACATTAGACAACTCGGATATCTTCGCACTTTCGCACTGGGATAATGGGAGATGCCAGTTCAGAACACCGCTACTATTCGTCAAGCAATTTTTGATGCTGAGAAACTGAGGATTTGGCGTGTTTCACTGGGCGTCGTCTGTCGAGGATGGCTTGAACTTTGGGTGCTACTCCATGCTGTATTTGTGCATTTTTTCGTCCTTTAGCAAGGGCTGCTCATGGTGCAAGGGGCAGATATGGAGTCCGGGCATCGATTTCTATTTTCTCCCTGGCGCTGATGAATTTATCTTATTGACAACATTGGCAACCTGGCATAGACCAGATGTTCCGCCGGCCTTATAACAGACCCTTGCGTGCCAACTCGACCTTCCTTGCCGCCTCGCCAGCTTTGAACCCGCCCTTGGAGATACATATCCGCTGGCCTTCGGCAAGCTCGAATTTATCCTCGTGTTCCGGCCATTGGCATGGACAGTGGTGTGGGAAGTGGACACATGCTGTCGGGTCAGCTGCGATCAGTCTTGGATTGCTCTGGACCTCGGGGGATGACGGGGAACGTAGCACAACGGAGGGGCATTACCTAGAGTATCTGGACAGAGATATTTGTCGCAATGCGAGCGCGCATAGTTTGCTCGGTAGATGGACGAGTCGCTTGGGACGTTTTGCGGCTGGTGGTGGTGTTGCTGGCCGTGGCCGCCGCCTCCGCCAAACATCTGATCGAAGAAACCGAACTGAGCGGCGACGGAGCTTGCCAGGGTCAAGAGCACGAGGGCGAACAGGCGCATTGTGAGGTTGTGCCAAAGTAGTCGACGGTCTATTGGGGGAAAGCGTCGGGTTGGTGAGTCGAATGGCTTGCACACTGCCAAACAGCTTCAGTTGCGAATGTGTATCCTTAATATCGGGGCTCTGGACTTGTTGGCGAGATGCAACTTGCGGCATCGTGAAATGCGTAGCGGCCAGCTTACACCAATTCTTATCTTATCGGACCCTATCGACAGGGGCACTTGTTGGCTGACTAAGCGCTAAAACTTCGCCCTGGCATGCTCTTTCCCGACCACACTTCCAGCTCCGTGGATCGTGTCTCGCGTGCCGCCCATCCTCTGTGGTCAATTGCCGCGAGTCACACTCGCAAATCATACCAGATGCGCCTTGTATGGCTGAATGGGCCAGCCCCAAGGGCTGCTGCCAACTCTTGCCTAACATTCGGCACCGTGTTGCGGCCCACGACGACGACAAGCATCGAAGAACGATTCTCCCACATCCGAGTCGACTCCCAGGCCGCCAATGCAGCTGTACGAGGCAGACGCTATGCCTCAGTCAAGTCGCAGGGCGCCTACAAGTTGAAGAATAAAAAGACCATTCCCAAAAAACTGGGCGCGAAGAAAACTGGCGGTATGGTTTTTTAGAGGATTGTGACAAGGCGGCGGCCGGTGTTGGCTTTGGCTGTGGCAGAGCGAATATTGCTGCTGCTACCGCCAGTGAGTTTGGCTTGCTAATTCTTTTTCTCTCTCAGACCAGTATGTTATTCCTGGGAACATCATCTACAAGCAGCGTGGCACAATATGGCACCCGGGCGACAACACCATCATGGGCCGCGACCACACCATTCACGCTGCTGTCGCCGGCTATGTCAAGTACTACCGAGACCCCAACCGCCACCCCGACCGCCAGTACATTGGTGTTGTCTTCAACCGCGACGATAAGCTGCCTTATCCGCCGGGCACACCTCGGCGACGCAAGCTCAACCTCGCCGCTGTCCCTCGGAAGGATGAGGCGCCAACCGGCGAGACCATGTCACCCAGTGGAATCCCTCTAGCGGTCACACGACATGATCCAATCCCGGAACCCGAGCCCAAACTCAACACCACGGCGAAGGCTCAGCCGGAAACCAATGAGTCCGCCCCGCCATCTGAACAGCCCGTCGCGCTAACCGACGGCAACTCCGTCATCCTCCGCCTAATCCAGGAAAAGCTCCAAGCCCGGGCAAAGCGCGAGGCCAAGGAGGAGGCTAAACGGCTCCTGAAAGAGCGACAGCTCAAAGAGCGCATGGCAACGCGCGTTCTGCGCCTGCAGAGCAACTACAGCTACCGCGAGACCAACTGGGACATTGGCCGGCTTGTCGGCGACGCCGGCACCCTGATCGGCACCGAGGAGACGGGCGAGTCAAGAAAGGCCAAGTTCCGGCTGCGGAAGAGGAAACGCAGGGTCTATTTCAAACACATCAAGAGTCGGAGAGAGGCAAGGGCAGCACGCCGCCGGGAGCACAGGAGACGGGTCCAGGCAAAGAGGGAACGGTTGCTCTTGGAGAGGGCGGAGGCTGCGGCGAAGGAACAGGCGGAGAAGAATGCTGCTGCTGCTGCTGCTGCGGGGGGGACGACGGATCAGGGCAAGGTCGAGGCCTGATCTTTCTGCGTTGGAGCATACTCTCCGTCGCTGGTTCGTCAGGCACGGCCATTGGGCCTGTACAATGAGCCTGAGGATTAGCTGGACGGGTCTAGAGATGTTTTGAGATGTACAATATTGTCGTGAAATAGATACTGTTGACATTATTCTCTTGCCTTGCTACCTGAGCCAGTTGCAATCGATTGGGTTTACGGCGTCCTTGGCCAGACACCGTCAATTCAGGGAGAGAACGGTGGGAACAAGGGCATCGGTCGTGTCACTTAAGATGGCCGACTCAAACTCACACCAAGTAAGATAGGTAGAACTCCCACGCGCCTGCCGAAAGTGGGCGATCCGTTTCTTCTTACTAAGGTTCCACGGTATTGGGCTCGTGATCCCGTCTGTTCAACGACTCGCGTGCCCTCCAATGAAGCGGCGTGTGCCTTCCTTTTGCCTCACTCTTGCACACATGAACGTTCCTTCGATCCTTGGCGACAGGCTGACCGGACCTAATCTGAGGCATCGTATCCTCATCTTCTTGCCTTACCCAAAGCCAAAACGTCCCGGTCACAGGCGGCACGATATCTCAAGCATTGAGTTCAACCACAGCCAGTACTGATATGTATTCTGCGCTGGAGGGCCGGCAAGTCCAGGACACGCCTCTCCCTCGTCCCGTTGCGGGGGACAGCATTGCGCTTAGCGTGCCGTGAAAGGAGTGACCGGCCAGCGCAAAATGGGAGTTAAAAAAGTAAGGCAAGGCCTGTGCCATGGGAATGCCTTCTCCAGGAAGGTAGTCCATGGTATTGTACCATGCTCGGGTAAGAATGCGGATAAGATTGGAGCTTGGTCGTAACCGTGGTTGCCATGGATTCCTGCGAGTATACAGGAGAGCATAAATGAGATGCAGAGCACCCCCAATCCCGATAAGACCGCACTTCATCCTTTGATCGAGTCAGAGCTTCGGATAATGTCCGGTGTCCTTGAACCCTGGTACCAAGGACAGTGGGTAATGCATCGCGATGCTTCCCATCTTGATTATCCCACCGCCATGGCATTCAGGATATCCGTCTCAGTCTCCTCTCCACTTCCTGTCTTGGTGCGATAATGCCCCAAATCAGCCCAGCGGCATCAACGGAATATCCTGCGCCCGCCTGTCCGCGAAGGGAACCTCTCCACACCGTTCTGCTGTTGCTGGTGCCACAGACATTGCATGCCAACGCCACCGCCTTCCTGGCCCATCTTGTACCGTCGAAGGGCTTCACGTAGGTGCTCTGGCCGCAAGGGGCCTCGCCGATCGCTGTCCACAGCCAAATTACCAGCAGCCGGAGCGTCCCCTCCCCCGCCGCCAGATGCATCAGGCGACGCGCCAGTAGATACCGGGGGCGTCGGGAGGTCTGTCTGCTTCTCGCCCGTCTTCTTGATCCACTCGCCTTGCACGCGGCGTGCGCCCTCGATGATGTCCCCAATGAAGACCTTGGCTATGGCGCGCATGCCTATGACGACGTTCTCGGCGACGGACTGGGAGATGGTTGCGTTGACGAGCTAAGTCGAGGCGTTAACAGGACGTTTACTTGAGCTCGAGGTAAACGCAGCGCCGGGCAGACTTACCCTCCTGACAGATGCTTTACTCAAGTTTGCTGCGCGCCACATTTCGTAGCGATGAAACTGGGGTTCAGAAAAAGCGCTGATGAGCATCCCTCTTATCCTGTGCTCCTCCTCTTTCTGCTCCTGCGTCCGGGCGTCCGCCGTTGCCGCGACCTCGGTAGGGCCATCCTCCTCACCCTCCGCCTCGTCGGCACCGCCCAACCCGGTAGCGCCGGCCGTGCTCTTCGCGACCCGGGCGCCGCCGGCGTCACTAAAGCTACTGGCGGCTGTCGGGGCGCGTCCGCTAACCACCGAAGGCGTCTGCTCCCGCGCTTTCTCGGCCTTGGATTTCCGCCCCCGTTTCTTCTTGCCTGGCACGGCCGCGCTGACCTGGCTGCCGCTGACCAGGCTTATGTTGTCAATGTCAAATGAGGGAGATCGAGCGCCGAGAGGAGTGGCCGCATCATCAGGCGCGAAGGAAGTCTGTCGCAACGGATGTGCCGATGCGGGCGTCGAGCTCATCGACATGGTTGAGGCCTTGCGGCGTTTCAGCACGGGCGCGCCACTTCCGCCTTCGGCGGTGCGTTTCTTGTTGGTTATCATTGTGTTGATGGCCGGAAGCTGTGTGTGGGAGGGATATGGTGGAGAATGCGCTGATGGAGAGGCCATGATTATTCGGCGGTTGGAAAACGGGTGGTGGGCGAGGCTGGAAGAGCGTTCGATGGATTCAGAGCCTTAGGCAGAGAGGCAATAGCGGCATCGCTCGAAAAATGGCTAGCGTTTCTACTTTGTGAGTGAGGCGAAATCAAACTTGCGGCACTGGCATCGAGCTTTGACACTTTTCGACGTTGAAGTTGGCTCTTGCAAAGAAAGCGTAGGGCTGTCTTCGTAGATTACTTTACCTAGTGCTCGGACAATTGGGCCAGTTTTGGAAGGGAAGGTTGCCGGCGGCTTCAGACCCCTGCAGACCGATCCCATTCCCCACTGCTAATCTAGGTGTAGTGTATTGTATTCGTACCTTACCGCCGATATTTGGGAGAAACTTGAAATGGCCAAGGGGATTGATTGCCTTTCTTGCATCCACGTTCGGCCGGAAAGAACTTGAAGTGAGATGCTTAGCGGGAGCCATCGGCGTCACTTCTTCTAGGTAGTCATTCCCTCCGATTGGGCCAGCGACCCAAATGGCAAACGGACTTCGCTCTTCGACTTTTCGATCGCGGCGGTAAAATACAGTAATGTAATGTATTTCATAGCTTACGATGTACAATTGCAGTACTTCGTACATTACAAGTACCTAGACCCCTGCACTCTTTGACGTCAACTCGATAAGATACCTCCATTCTGTCAGTCTGGACCTGTGACCCCCGAGAAAAAAAATAAAGTTCGCTAACGTACCGGAGAGGATCGGAGTCGTTCCACTCCGTCTTGAAAGTTGCGCAGTCATCTGGTCCCCTTGGTCCCACATCATTCCCATGTGCCCCTCTGAGTTGCATTCCTTTCCCACTACGCTTACTCTGCCCCGAACCACCGGAGCAGATTTCAACTAACATTTAACACACGATGGCCCAATTCAATTCACGTTCTGGCTCAGAGAGCCCTTTCGGAGCGGCCAATGGCGGGCAATCCATCCAGAGGAGCAAGAGCAGAAACGGCAGCACTAAGCGATCTCGCGAAGGAGAGTCAGACCCCGCCGGGCCAAATGGTACCCATGCAATCGGAGAGCGTCGGTCTAGCGTCAGCAAGCCGGCGCGAGACTTCCGCGACGAGCCGCCTAAGAAAAAGAAGAGGAAAAAGGTCCGGGATGTTGCGCCTGTGGAGGAAGCCGGCGAGTCATCGACACGGTCGCCCAGCCCCGTCATCGACTTTGACGGCCTCAGCCGACCCAGCGTCGGCACACGGGAACGCTTAGAGGAGAGCGACGAGCAGAGCAAAAACCGGCTGGAACGGATGAAGGGCGCCGTCAGGACGCTGCTCGAGTGCGTGGGCGAGGATGCGGACCGTGAAGGCTTGCTGGCGACGCCGGAACGGTATGCCAAGGCCCTGCTTACCTTCACCAGGGGGTACCAGGAGAACGTGCGCGACATTGTCAACGGCGCCATCTTCCAGGAGGGCCACAACGAAATGGTCATTGTCAAGGATATTGAAATCTTCAGCATGTGCGAGCACCACCTGGTGCCGTTCACGGGCAAGATGCACATTGGCTACATTCCGGCCAACGCTGTGATTGGCATTTCCAAGCTGCCGCGCATTGCCGAGATGTTTGCGCGCAGGCTGCAGATCCAGGAGCGCCTGACCAAGGAGGTGGCCAATGCCATCATGGACGTCCTCAAGCCGCAGGGTGTTGCTGTCGTCATGGAATCGAGCCACCTCTGCATGGTCATGCGGGGTGTTGAGAAGACGACCACTTCGACCATAACAAGCTGCGTCTTGGGGTGCTTTGAGCGCAAGGAGAAGACGAGGAACGAATTCTTGAGCCTGATTGGCGTCAACCGCCGCTGAGCCAAGTCGAAAGACGGGGTATGACACTTTGGGGGTTGGGTATCTTCAACAACAAACGGGGGCTACGGTACATTACACACTGCAACAATGCTCGGCAAGATCGTGCATTTCACTTTCTGCACCTATGCATCGAGCTGGCGTTTGGGGTCAAAAGACGGCACTGAGGTTTCTCAGGGGGGCATATATATACATCGCGGTTTGCATGTGGCGAGGATTTCAACATCGGCGCACGGGGTTCCATGGCGGAGGGTTTTTGATCATTCAACACGGCATCAGCATTCTATCGTCCTGGTTCAAACCTTGGCTAAGCTAGTCCGAGTACTGCGGGTCGGTAACACAACCCTGTGTTTGGGATACCCAGTCGTAGTACTCAACAAGTGTTTGTTTGCGGTCAGCTTCAACCGCGGCAGCCTATTTCTACCTATCCTTCTCACCGTTGCCCCTATCTTTCCCGCCCCGGGCCATCTCATAGTACAGTACAGATGATGTTCACGCAGGCTTCTTCACGAGACCCTCCTTACCTGCCTGCCAACCTCTCCATTCTCAACAGCTTTAACCCTCGCCTCCACGACCTCCCACACCTCCTCCGCAACCTCCTCCACCGACGGACCCGCATCAATAACATGCAGATCCTCCTCTTCCTGCCTAAACCTGTATTCCGTCCCCCATAACCCCTGAGCCGTCGGCGGGCCCAGTGCTACTTCCTCGCCGGTGGGTTCCGAGGCCGCATCAGCAGCAGCAACAGTCGCGGTGCCGATCCTGCCCATGCTCAGCCCCCAAAACAGCTCGCGCACCCGCCGTTGCATCGCGCCCTTCTCGTACACCTCGCCGCCCCATCCCCCGCGCGCCCGCGCCTGCGATTCGTCGAGGTCGAGGAAGATCACGAGGTCGGGTCGCGGCAGGCCCAACTCCGGGGCGCGAGCCCAGGAGAGGGTTAGAGTCGGGTTTTGTTTCGCTGCTGAGTAGACGATGCCGCTGTAGTAGTATCGGTCGCAGAGCACGGTGGTGCCGGAGTGGAGGAGGGATGTTATGGTTTTACTTGTTCGGGAAAATAGGACCACGGCCTTGTCAACCAAGAAGTTTTCAGGAGGGGAGAAGGGGCGGACCGTACGCTGCCTCCCAACGGTTCGCGCTGAAGAGCAGGTGGATGACGTGATCGTCCATGTCGACCTGGCTTTTGAGATAGCTGTCGATCATCTGCCCAATTGGTGTCGTACGGTCTTTTCTTGACCAGACTGGTCAGTTCCGAGGCCGAAACTGGCTTGGAGTTTACTGCTAAGCGCGACCTTACCGGGGAATCGCATCACCTTGACCTTGCGGCCCAGCTCGACAAAGCGCTGTTCCAGGAGCTTGACTTGGGTTGTTTTGCCGCTTCTGTCTAGGCCCTCGAGGACTACCAACGCTCCTCGCACCGCTGAAGGCGCATCGGCCTCGTCGGTACCCGACAATGGCGGTTGCGAAGGTGTTGTCGAAGGATTGAGGGCTGATACAGCCGATGCGGCTGTTGCTAGATCATTGATAGAAGCCATGACTGGTGTCGCGAGTCGCTCCGCGGTGTTAACCCGTACAGCAGAAACTCGGGAGGACAGCTCAATTGTCCGTCTCTTTGGTCAATCGAGGAGACAACAGTTGATGCATATGGACAATGACATCGATCGCAATTGCTGGCGCGGGGCATAAGCTCCCCCTGCCTGCCGGATGGGTGGGGTTCAAGGCTTAGCAGCCGAGAGAAGTGGGGAACTCTCCAACTTCAAGTTGCATGCGCCTTGGGCTTGAAGTTCTACCTTGATGGAGTGACTGAAGTCAAGAGCAGTCTGCGCATTGATTATACGATTGAGTTTCAGAAACCCAAAGATTTTATATAAGTTGACGGCTTACAAGTACATCCATGGAGGCGAAGGCACCCAATCTGATTCCTCCCATACTGCGTCAGCTAGGATTGATGAGAGGTGGGTCATCGGTTAACTCGCCGCTGTACGGATTGAGAAGTGTCCAGGTAATGATATGCAGTGCCTTGAGGCTGCAGTTCATACCTGGTGGCATGATCCTTCTAGATGTCCAGGTTGTCGATTTCCACTCATATCCGCGCATTGCAGTGAGGTTGAAAGTACGATGTGATCATGCAAGGTACACTTTGTAGATTTGGAGACACGGCAAGGAGCGGGAATCCCATCCCTTGCTTGGATGCTATTAATAAGAGACATGTGCTGAGAAAGCATGGGGCTTTCTCTCCTGCATTGGTGTGCTGTACCTCTACCGACCAAGATTCCGTGGTATGGATTCCCCCGGAAGACAACCACAGGGGACCGTTTTTCAACCTTCTCCAGGGGGCAGATCAAGGAGGTAAATGGCGGCACTAAAGATCGGGTTTTCCGTCCACACTCTTGATTATCGACGAGTAAAATGGATCAGGGCGGGTACGGATACAGATCTATTGACTAGGCGGCTTGAGTCTCCAGCAACCTTGGAAGCTCAGGTAGCGACCCGGGTCATGGTCTCAATTCCCGGGTCGCCCTGGAACCGGTGTCCCTAGTTGCTGGAATTTGTTGGCACAAATGGTATGACAAGTAATTAGCACTTCGTACTCTGTAGCGTTGATAGGTGACAAACTGGAGCTTCCATACACGGATCTCAGACTCCAGAAAACAGGAAGTCGGTCTCTGTATCAGCCTTAATCTTTCCCAGTAGGATCGGATCGGGAGCGAGGGAGTTGTACGGCCCTGAAGCCACTGCAGGACGGGCGGGCCCATTTCCAAGTTGAGACGCGATCAAGTCCCGTGGCACGGTGGAGACCAATGAATGCAGTGATTCGCTCGTCGCGACCCATTAAAGAGCTGTGGAACCTGAGGCACACCGCGTTCTGTGGGCCGCTCATCGAGGCTCTGATTTGCTGGTTTCAGGCGGCCTGCGTCGAATGCGCCCAATCGCCTTGTTTATCGCCGGTTCGCCAAGGTGGCCCTGCAAGCTCTCAATGCTTGAGCCCCGCCCTTGCTGCCTCCCCACCTGCGATCCGATGCAGACGCCTGGATTCGTTCCATTCGCGTTGCGTTTTAGCACCACGAAACGGCACGTCAAGTGAAGCAAAGCCAATATCGACCTGCATGATGCGCCAACCAGCATGAGCTGTCTGCCACTCTGCCTCCCTCCCACACCCGTCTGAGTAGTGAGCGCCCGAGTGCCATAGACTTGCTGCCATTCGATCCTCTGCTGCAGAGGCGCTCGCGCTCGACTAGCAATTAATTCCCTTTAATCCAGTCCCGTCCCACCTCACCGCTCTCCCTGTCCCTAGACTCCCTCCTCTACCCAATCTTGTCTGCGCTCGCGCTCTCTCTGCCCATCGCTCCCAGACCACGTCCTGCCCCAGCATCAGGCCGGCCTCCTTCCTCTGAGGCGCTTCGTCAGACGAAACCTCAGATATCCGGCATATGCTCGACATTGCCTGGGGGCAGTAAGGTTGTTGCTTGGCTCTGCAGTCCCGCGTTGACCTGCCTCTCGCTGCCTTGTTTCGCTCACTCTCTCCTCGTCCAATTCGCATTGCGCGTTAGGTTGTGCATTGCGCATCGGGAGACGGGCTCATCTCTGACTGGCACTCGAAGAAAGCGAGTTAGAGACCGCCTGCGCCGACCGGCCATTCCAGCAGACCACCCGGGGCAATAAGAATAACGCGCATCGCACTCTGGTCGAAATCCCCTCCCCCTGTTCCTCTTTCCTCGCCTCTTTCTCTCTCTGCTACGCTCGTTTCTTTTTGCGGGACCGCCCGAGCTGTGCTCTGCGCATTTGACGGCGAAGACAATCCTCTGCAAGGATAAACAGTTCCATCTTTGCGGCAGCAATTGCAAGAGGGCGTCGGTTCCCCTCCGTCCTAGCCTGAGGAACCATTGGGCTCCTGGCCTGCGCGCTTGGGCTGCAGTCGGACTTTGGATTGGGCTTGGACGCCAGCTTTGCCTTGTCGTCTTCAACACCGTCCCACAGAGTCAGCAACGGACCATTCCTGACCATGGCTACCGTCATCCGCCAGCCGTTCGCTCCTCTGGATGGGGCTCGGCTGAAGAGCTTGACGAGCATAAAGAATAGGCAGAATGGTACGTCGCTGCTCCAGTTTTCGCGCCCAATGTTCAGTGCAGACCCCTCTCCTCTTAAGTGCCTTGGACGTCCAAGACGTGATTCAATGCAACAGCCGATGTTCTTTTGGCTCAGCCATGCCTTGATTCTCTCTTGTCCCTTGGATACAGTAGTAGAGCCAGCTAACACGCTGTAGCCATCTCCAATTCCCCCGGCAAGCGAAAAGCTTCTGAGGTGCTTGACGTGAACGATTCTGAGAACGTTGATCCTGCCACCTTCTCGAAGCGGTCAAAAGCGGTAGACCTTGATATTGACCTTGGGAAAAGCTTCGTTAAGCCTCCAACCTTCGTTCTCACCAAGTCCGCTGCTCCTACCTCAGCCCTCGCTGCCAAGGATGGTTCCAGCATCCAGCCCAGCCGGGTGTCATCCCCCCAACCTCGAAATATCTTGAAGCCCAAATCTCCCGCCGCGCAGCTGAGCCTCAAGAGCTCAGCACCTCCATCGCTGACAGCCCCTGCCGGTCGTTCACCGACTCGCGGCTCCAAGCGCATTGGAATCCTCTCTCGGCGCCGGACCCAGCGCATCGATCCTCCCTCATTTGCCTTGGGTGCCACGGTCCCCTTCTCCCTCGACGCTGCCCTCAAAGGCACCATCCCAAGCTACTCTGGGAGCTTGAGGGGCAGCAAGGAGTCAGACTCTCTTCTTCCGCCCGATTCCAAGTCATCATGGTTCTTTGACATCCACGAGGACACCCCGGAGCAGGAGATGACCAACCTGCTGCAGCACAGCACCTGCACCCTGGACATCAGCAGCGACGAGGAGTCGGAGCGGCGCGCCAGCCGCGACCGCGCTGAGGGACGTGACAAGGAGAACATCCCGCCGGCCGACGACATCAGTCAGACGTCTGCACGGTTTACCACTGCCAGGGCTGCGGCTGCCGATTTCGACGACATGATTGTCGAGAAGCAGCGCGGTCCGCTGGCTGAGATGAATGTCGCGGATTACTATGCTGAGGGCTGCGACGAGGCAAGCGTCGTTATCGTGCCTGGCGATGAGGATGACGAGGCCGAAGAGACGGCGGCGGCTGCTTCAAATTTGAGCACTGTTGCTGAGGTCGAGGAGGAGCCTCAGCCGCCGCAAGAAGACCATCAGTTGGATTTGCAACCACCCTGCCCGCGGTTTGACCTCGCTGATGTCGATGCGGTGGATGTTGACGACATAATGGGGAACGGTGATCGGGCTGCTAATGCTGCTGTCCTTGACCCTGTTCCTGGGACAGGGGAGAGCTTTGAGCTCTGGGAGAGCGGGAGTGCCAAGGATGACAGCGAGCCGTCAGCTGCGCAGGCACAGGCACCTGTGACGGTTGAGGAGGGGCCGCTGCCGGTGTCGGTTGTTGTGTTTTGATCTTGAGCGCATGGAGCCGGGTTTACGTTTTCACAGGGTTGTGCTTGATGTTCGGTTATACTTCTCACGCTCACGACATGATGGTTACTATGATGTAACGTCCATGGCTTGCTTGGGAGAGAAGGGGACTGGGAACCGGGATTTAATGGTTACTTTACTATGGCGTCATGTAGGCGTTGGGCAGACGTCTTTGTTTGAACTTTGCTTTGGGCGGGCTGAGAGAGCCGGCGTCGACCGGCGCCGGGTTGCACCATGGGCTGTATATGAGTTTACTGTTTATGGTAGTTACATTGTCGGTTCTTACATACGTTGTCAATTTAATCAAGAGGTAACTTCTCCCTGATGCTATATACGTCTCTCTGTCTTGTAAGCCGCTTGGCTGTCCAAGTCCCTCGGAGTCTGGTACATGCAGTATTCTAGGTTAGTGAGGATATCTTCTCCTGCTGTAGGTTCTGTTTTGATTTCGCTCAAGCTAGGCCTAGCTTGTTGACAGTGAAGAGAGACGCCACCAGGAGCAAGAGCAGGGAGCTGAGCCCACGCGTCGCTCTCTGTATGGTATTTCTCAAGGCCATATACTGCCCAATTCAAGGGGGCAGATGGCTATAGCGAGATCATCAACGGGTATAGAGTCGAAGGGCCAAAAGTCTCCTAGGCCCCCGCACGTGCTCTAGCAGAGGCTTTTACCCAGCCTCAGGCTACCTAGGTACCTAGTACCTTACATTGGAAGAATGTAATCGATGCATGCGTGCCAGCAATGTGAAGGCCTAACCTCCAGGCGCCTCACCTCTCTCTTGATTCTACATTGGGAGAAGACTTTGTAATGAATCGGAACTATACTATACTCTCTCGCGCTTTGGCCACGCACAATCTGCGGTTGTTGTAG
Source organism: Canariomyces notabilis (assembly GCF_033297395.1). NCBI lineage: Eukaryota > Fungi > Ascomycota > Sordariomycetes > Sordariales > Chaetomiaceae > Canariomyces > Canariomyces notabilis. The sequence goes on from NW_027041862.1 coordinate 37,739, forward strand.
CAGAATATCAAAGTCGAGGATGCAGGAACAGTCAGGGCTATTCTTTTCAGTTACTGTATCTCTCAAAATGTTATGATGATGGGTTTTCCTACTCCTCCGAGATGGAGTCACAGTAACTAGTATTGATTGATTCACAGATCTGCTTCAGGAGCGTTTCTCATTTCCTCAGTACTGTTCTCCTCTACGTACCGGTACATCTAGCAACACCAAGAGCAAATGTAATGAATATTTGCGTATCGGATATGTTTACGCTGTTATGTAGAAGATACATTAGTCTCTATCAAGTGCAACAAATCCTCGCCGTCCGTCATGTTGTTTGCATAACCACGCCTTCCCCCCCCCCCGCCCAAACACAGATCCTCCCCCGAAACCAACCCCACAAGCCCTTTTAATCTCTCACATATCCCTCTGGAAGCTCGGGTTGCTGCATCCTGCGTGGATATTTACGCTCTTCCTCAGCCAATTCCTCATCCATGATCTGCATAAGCCGATTCTGCGCCGCAATAATCGCACGCCTTTCCTGGTCGTCAAGCGCATTCCAAACAGCCTGATAGGCCTCCTCACGCAAAGGGTCCCGGTTCCAACTAAGAGCCTCTTCCATGACAATTTGGGCGCGGGCGGCCAACTCGTCCAAAGTCTTTAAGCCAGGTGGCAAGTTGTGGATTGGATTTGTTGCCTCTCTCCGAAGATCGGTAAGAAGAGCCTGGCTCCGCTGGACAAGCTCGCTTTCGACCTTTGTTAGCTGCTCTGGATTTGTCGCGGCGATGGCGATAAGCTCGGCGCGTGTTTTTCCATTCGCGTTTGCGCGGCAGATCTGTTCGTCTTCTTCGGGCGAGACCCAGCCGAAGATCAGGTTGATTTCGGCTTGGGTGAGTGAGGAAGCATCGGCGACGGCGCGGCGATAGAAAGCTTCACGTTCCATGTCGCTGACATCGATGTTGTTGGTAGTGGAGGTCATCATTTATAGGTAAAATAGGTGATGGTGCAACTGAACGGCGGCGATGTGTAGTGGGTGATGCGAGATAGGTAGCGGGGGTTCAAGGTGAGGAGTTGAGTAAGGTAAAAGGGGAGGAACACGCGAGAACCAAATGCGGTAGGTACCCGTGGGTTTCCACCTTCACTGCGTTCAGGGCCCACTCTCAAGAGAGTGGGCTGCAAAAATTCCGGACAGGCCCTTTCAAGCCGGACAGCTCAGCCAACACATTGAATTGCCCACCACTTATCCGTACACGTTGAATCATCTATTGCAACCACTGCACTATTTTCCATCCACAATCTGTCAATATTAGGTACCTAGTCTAGAGAATGCTCGACAATAGGATACAACAACAAGACCATCCCAACTCGAAACACAATTGAACCCCTTAACAACAAAACTCTAAGGCCTACTACGAAGGATATGAAGACAAATGTGTCTACGGCCACATACAAGCCTCAGGAGGACAGTAATTCCGGGCACACGTAAAGCTGCACAACCCCGAATAACTCTCATCCAATCCTGTCGCCGGGACACCCGCCGGATGTGTGACAGGGGGCGGCGGAATCTGCGCGCCGTACGCAAGGCAGGTACAAGGGCCAGGAGGACAATAACCAAAGCCGCATGTATATGAACACAAACCCTCGTAGTTGCCGGTACCGGTTCCCTCGACGCAAACAGTAGCAGGGGGCACTGTGGTGCACGGCGGACTGGGACAATAGTTCCCCTCTCGGGAGCAGGCAAAGTCACAAAGGGGACCAAAGTCTGCTGCTTCGCCTGGTGCGGCGTAACCGCGTTGACCCGATGTCAAGAGGGCTGGAGGTGGAGCGGGTGTTCCGGTCGTTGTGCAAGTGCATGGCGACGGACACCAACCAAAGTGACAGCTGAAATCACAGAGACCCTGATAGCCACCTGGGCCAGTGCCGAGGACGCAGTTACTGTTGGGTGTGGGAACAGGCGCAAGACTCGTCGAAGACGAGGACGATGGGATGCTGGAAACGCTGGAAGAGGGCACCGCGGATGACGAACTTGGCGGCAAGGTTGTGTTTGGTCCCGAGGAGGTACTGCGGCGGCCGCCGGCGTCAACGCAGTACTGGAAGCCTTCTTGGAGCATGCAGGAAGCGAGCATGGTCTCGTTCAACATGGCGGGAAGCGATGGGTTCCAGAGGAGGAGTTGCTCCAGCTCAATACTGCAGAGGGAGGCCCTCATCAGGCAGTAATTTGGGTTGGCGAGCTCGAGATACGAAGCGTCGGGTGGCACGTCCATGTATGTCTCATAGAGGGTGCAGTTGGCCCATGTGCCCGGTGCCAGAGGCAGTTCCGGTACGGCGCTTGGAGTTTGCGAGGAGGACACGGTTGTGCTGGCGTCAGTCTCGATGCCGTACCATGTCACCGTTGGCCAGGCTACTGTCGAGTCAGATGGAAGAGTTGGGACGTAGCAGCTGGATATCGTTTCAGCTCCCACGTTCAAGCACGGGTCCGTGAACCTATGATAGCATGGCCATGAATCAGTACTGGTGTTGGAAGTGCGGTAGGGCTACTTGGGGCACTGCAAGGGCCCTACATTCTTGTCGGTACGGGCGCAAGTGTTGTTGACGCCGTGGTACTAGTCGCAACAGTACCAAGCGGGCCGACACAAATCACATATTCGGCCAGGTCGTACAGGTTTGAGCACTCCGGGTTGATGTTTGGGTTCCACGAGATGAGCTGCTGCGTGGTGACGCCCCTTTTTTTTTTTTTTTTTTTTTTTTTGGCAATCTTTGCGCAGGTATCCAAAGGCAAAACGGTGTGCACTGGGCAGGTTTCTGGGATGCAAATGGTCGTCCCAGGCCCGGGAAACCACCCGCAGGAGGCGGGCAGGTGGTTGACGCGCATGAGGTTGTAGGTTGATACTTGCTTGGCACGGCTGATGGACTGGCACCAGTCGGAAGCTTGGATGGTGTAGTTGCTTTGGCAGGATGCCGTGGCCCTCGGTATCGATGACGTGGTTGTCGACGGCATTGTCGGCGTACCGCCGTAATAACCGAGCGCCTACTGGCTGGTGGGCGATGTAACAGCCCATGAGGGAGCTGCGTTGCATCTATTTTGCGGGATTCAGCATCCTTGATGTACTGAAGACAACATGAAAGTACATGTATGTAGGGGCCGGAGCACTTACGACGCTGTCAGTGATGTGTATTGATTAAAGTCTTCGTCAGACCAGACGGCACGAGGGGAGCTGAGACGACTCTTCCACACGCCAAGGTTGCACTCGTTGCAGTACTCTTCCTCTTGTTCATTTTGGTTCCATTCAATGAACTTGGGAAGGCAATACTCGGTTCCAGCGCTACTTGTGCGTCAGATTGTTCTACACACAATACACGGAGCGAAGGTAGTGTACCTACTCGTTTTTCAGACACGCATAATCGAAAGTGTCAAGAAGCAGATCGGTTTAGTAAGTGGCAGGGTAGATGGTCCCCGAGTCTCGGATTGTGTCATTGGAAGAGCAGGCGGCTTGCTGAACAGCCTGGAGATCCAAAAGAGACAGTCGGCAGTTGGGGTCGCAGGACATCTCAATGTCTGTCACGTTTGGCAGCAACAACCCACGAGCAATGCTAAGCAAGGGGGGTGTGCAGGTGATGTTGCGGTTAAAGGTGCTCCTAGGTTTTCCTCCATGGTCAGCTCCCACCACCTGCTACACCAAAATGCAGCACACCGGGGCAGTGACTGACACGCAAGAGGTGGACAGGCCACTGGGTGGTTGGATCCGGCCAATGTAGCCGCCATCGGGTGTTACCAGGACCTGGGTGAGCGCGCGGGAGAAGAGGGAGAAAATGAGCTATGAGAAGGCATTAGAGATTGGATTAGGTTCAACTTTGATGAAGAGTATCGGCTCAAACATACGACTCGGAAAAGAAGGTGGCAAGCTGACCCTCGGAAGAGCGTTGAGGTGGTCATGTTGATGAGAGAGTGAGAGAGACGAGACCAAAACGAATGCCACGGGTGAGGATGGGCTGCCCTGACGTTGTCACGGTGAAACCGGGCGAGGGTTGGACCGTGAACTTCAATTTTTGAATAGGGCGTCGCTTCCAGGTTGATAAGTTATGGCCTGCATTGAAAGCAACCTGAAGCATCTGGCGGCCTAGGGAGTAGGTACAAGTACAGTACGATACCTCGGTACAATGGCGGCTCGCTTCTTGTGTTACCCACTCTCACTTCCAAACACCACTTCAGTGGGTCATGCTTTCAATCGCTATGGTGAGGTGTGCTCTGGATTTTGAGATTGACTGCTATCGCCTAAAGACAGGTGCCTACCCGTTGGCTCCACTTTCGTACAAGGGCCACGATCTAGACAGTGGCCCCTGAATGCTAGAAGTTCGAGCTAACGGGTATGCAAGTGCAGTTCCGGGTCACCGTTAGTTCGGGCTCACACAGCCGCCCGCCCCACTGTAAGCCACAACACATACTTGGCAGACCAATCGTCCAAACGGTTTAAGATTACTTGTGGGTCATGTGGCTTGGTAAGCCGGACTGCACTTACAATGGGACTTGTACAAACATGTACAAGTACGTACCTGTTGACTCTGACTCGACCTTCGTATCCACTCAGGGCCACTATCAGGATGGGTATCTACGGTAGGTATCCGTACCTAGGTAGATATCTAGGCTGATGGTACGGAGTACCTGAGTCAACTTCAAAAATTGCACCCTGAGGTTGGGCCAAAAGGCCAAAAGTCTATGCGTAGGCCCACTGAACTGGTGTTTGAAAGCCAGAAGACTTGCTGGAGTTGCAGTCAGCCCGCCAGGGCAGCCAGCAGATGGGGTTCCACTATGAGTCCTTTAGCAAAATGTGTATGTACATGCATATGCTAGATCTGGAACCAACAGAACACGGGTGTGATGGGGTCAAGAGCGCAATTAGAGTGATAATCCCGAGACTATTGGATTCAATAAGGTAGGTGGGATTCGGATTCGGACTTGGACAGAGTTTTTTGCAATATTGGAGTCTTTGAATGCCCGGGCCGACTTCCGTGACACTGGGAGCCAATATGGAACTGGTTGAGGAGCATGGATGGACAACATGTGCTGGAGGTCATTGGTGAGTAGCGCGATGTTGAGAGGTTACCTCAAGTTGTAAGTTATAAGATAGACAATCGCCAAGGATGTAGAGGATGTAGACATGAAGACGGGCATCTCTTTTCCTTGTAGTTGAGGTTCACGCCTGACCAAAGTCACTCGTTCGCACTCGTTTGCTTCTCTTTTCACCTAGAGATGCGGTGGTGCCGCCTTTGGGCCAGCCTAGCCCTGGTGGCTGCCCAGGTTGAGGCAAAGGCCGTGTTTGCCCACTTCATGGTACAGTGCTGGCTGCCTTGACGACGGACAAGAACCTAGGTAGTGTGTCCAAGGGGCTAACACCACACGCAGGTTGGCAACACCAAGGACTATTCAGAGACGGACTGGCAAAATGACATGCAGCTTGCCCAAGAGGCCCACATTGACGGGTTTGCGCTCAACATAGCCAACGAAGCCAGCGTGGTTCGGCCGCTCCTGGACAAGGCGTTTTGGGTGGCCAACAAGCTGGGATTCAAGCTCTTCTTTTCCTTCGACTACGCCGGCCTTGGGCCGTTTGAGAAGCAGACAGTCATCGACCTCTGTAACGACTACTGCAACAATGGGGCCTATTACCGAACCGACGGAAAGCCCCTGCTCAGCACCTTTGAGGGCCCCGATCAGGCCGACGACTGGCACGATATTAAGGCAGCCACCGGCGGACTCTTCATTCCGGACTGGTCGTCCAAGGGCGCAAAGGCGGCCTTGGAGCTGAGCAACGGCGTGGCAGACGGCTTGTTCAACTGGGCAGCCTGGCCGTGGGGCGACCAAGACATGAACACATATGTCGATGCGTCGTACAAGCTGTTCTTGAATGGCAAGCCGTACATGATGCCGGCGTCGCCGTGGTTCTACACAAACCTGCCTGGATACGACAAGAACTGGCTCTGGAGGGGCGACGACATGTGGTTCGACCTGTGGAACCAAATCATCTTCAACCAGCCCGAGTTCGTCCAGCTCATCTCGTGGAACGACTACGGCGAGTCGCACTACATCGGCCCCCTGAGGCCCGGCAAAGCCATGGAGGCCTTTACCATTGGCCGTGCGCCCTTCAACTATGTCGAGGGCTACCCGCACGACGGATGGCGAGCCTTTCTGCCCTACGTCATCGACCTGTACAAGAGTGGCCAGGCCACCATCACCAGGGAGGGCGTCGTCGGCTGGTGGAGGCGCTCTGCCGCCAACGCATGCAACGATGGGCGCACCACGGGCAACACAGCCAGCCAGCTGCTGCTGGAATTCCCGCCGTCGCTGGTAATGCAGGACAAGATCTTCTTTTCGGCGCTGCTGGGCTCCGACGCGTCCGTGTCGGTGACGGTCGGGGGCGTGCCTGTGCCGGCAGCGTGGACCGACAAACCCGACGGAGACGTGGGCATCTACCACGGCCACGCCAACTTCACAGCTGGCAACGCGGGAGACGTCGTCATCACGGTGAGCCGCGGCAGCTCGACGGTTGCTGCCGTCAATCCTGGGGCCAACGGGGCCATTGGCACCTCGTCGTGTGTGGGCGGACTGACCAACTGGAACGCGTTTGTCGACGTGGCGTGGGCAGCTGGCAGCATCAGGCGACGCCCACTCTGACAGTGGAGGAGATGGGCTGCATCAAGGCAACTGGTATTGGCAACTTCAAGGGCCTCTGCGAATTCCTTCGCGAGAGAGATTATTGCCCTGTCGGTGCCTGTCTCTGCCAGGCCATGGGCAGTCCCAGGCCTGAGCCCTCGACCCAGTTTCCCCCGGGTACCCTGCCCCAGGGCTGGGCGAGAACTACAGCGGGCTCTGCGCTGAGGGCTGTAGGATGGGCTACTGCCCGACAGGCATCTGCGCTGAGGAGCCGGGCCCGCTCACAACGCCAACCGTCTCGCCCTTCACCCCACCCGCCTGCACCTCGGGCACTGGATCTGGCGAGCTCGAGGGCCTCTGTAGCTACGCATGTGCGCTGGGCTTTTGTCCCTCGCAGGTCTGCCAGTGCACGTCACAGGGGCCGCTCAACGTGCCCCCTGACCCCCTGGACGGCGCCAGTGGCAAACCTCGGGCCGGCCTTGTTGACGAGGGTCTTTGCAATTTTGCGTGCAGCAGAGGAGACTACTGTCCGCCGTCCACATGCCAGAACACAACGAGCCCCGTGGGGCAGGGGCCCGGAGGACTACCAGGTGGTGTTTTCCTCAAAGGCGCCATTGCCGATGGGAACAACTGCTACATGACCGATTGTCTTGACAGGGAAAACTTGCAATACGAGCTGAACCGCGACGGTTGGAGTTCGCCATCGACGTGGTTCAGAGACGACTGCCGTCCCGGCCAATACCGGCTCGTCAGGTGTCCCGAGTTCGAGAATCCCGGCGAGTGCCGTTGGAGTGGAAAGGCCCCCCTTTGCAACGTCGGTTGCGACGTCAACGAGATCGCCATCGCCCACTCGGAATGGGGCGATGGAGAGCGGCCTTGCCAGCTTGGGCAGCAGTCTCTTTGCTGCAAATCCAACACCTGGGAACGTCTCGTGGACAGCTGCGAGTGGAGGGTCTCGTCCCTGGGCTGCGACGCGAATCAAGTTGAGCTCGCACAGGGCCGACAGGTGGATTGTATCCGACGCAGCAAGTACCTACCTACCCCTTACCCAACACAAGCCCCTGATTCATTCCATGGTGTCTTGGGTACCTCCTCCTAAGGTGACTCTAGGTAAGGCAGGAAAGCTGACTCAACAAATCCATGACGATACAGGTCCGTATGGCATCTGCGAAACGTGGTAAGAATCCTACAGCAAATTCTGCTGCAGCCTAGGTTTCAAAAAGTGCACATGGGCCGATTGCATGAGTCGGAGCTGTAAAGAGAAGAACGAGATCATTGCCTCCATCGCGCCATATGCAGGTCAGTTTGGTTCGTTCCCGTGTAATTCATACCGCGCCCTATGCTGCGAGCTTCCGACCGAATCCGACGCGTTCCTACCCATGCCGCTGGAATGGCTGTTTCCAACACTGCCGCCGGACGACTACATGGTTACATTCACCATGGCGAACCCGGAGCCCAAGCTGGAGGTAAAACCGGCGGGCGGCTTGGGTGCCCTCCAGCCCTTTGGCTTCGTTGTCATCGATGGACCTCCCGACAAGGTCGTCAGTCTCGACTCGCGAGACGGCTCCCACATGCACATTCTGGACCTAGACTGCGATCCCGCCGTGCTCAAACATCAAGACAACGAGACGTATACAGTCCGCTTTGTCTGCACCGACGACTCGGCCGACTCCAACTGCGACGACATCCACCTTGGCGGCGCAAAAGGAACCATTGTCAAGCTGCCTTCGGACTGCGGCTTTTCGGGCTACTGCGTTGTCCACACCATCAAGCCGGTCACTGATGGTGCTATTGCCATGTCCCATGACCTGCGCGCCAGGGCTCCCCCCAACGCCGCCGTCCACGAGCTGTCCTTTAGCTACGACTTTTCACGTGTCAAGCGTGCAGTTGAATCTGATCCCGTCTACATCCGCATTGACTATGGCACCCAAAATAGGTACTTCCACGAGTTTGTCGATGAGCCGTCCGACAATTCGCCCGACGCGAGACGAAAAAGGAATGCCGAGTCCACGGCGGAAACCAGGGCCCAGAAACACAAGCGTTTTCTGGTCCAGCTCGGATCAGAGGTGGCAGCAAAGTAAGTCCAACAAGTCGTCCACCTGCCCGTGTATTTAACGTTACCTACCGTACCTACCTTAGGTATCTGACTGTCCACTACCTAGAATTTGATGATCTCCGCAGCACTCCGACTGAAGATGAAAACCAGCTTATCAGCATGGCTGCCAAGTTCGACCGTCTTGTCTACCAACAAACCTCATCCGGTTGTTCCCAGAATGGTTTTCTTTCGGTGCACGCCGAAGGGTACCTGGTCAACCTGTTCCGGATGGGCATCACTCTTGTCGGCACCATTTCGCCCAAGTTCCACATGGAGGAAGCCCAGGGCTTCTTCGACAGCATCCTTGTCACGACCGCCAGCATCACTGTCGACGGCAAGGGCATCGTCAACATTCCAGGCACCAGTCCCCGTAGATCCCTGTTCCCAAGTCCAGTTTCGGACTGGGCCTACAAGGTTCCGGGCATCGTCGAAATCAACCCGAGGATGGACCTCGAGATTCAGATGAGCGGATCCGGCTTCATGGATGGGTAAGCTCGCACCCGCCCACCTCCCTTTTTCCCGCCGTGATTGAGCTCGAGACCAAAAGACTGACACACACAGGAAATTCCAAGTCAACCTTCTTACAACCCCGGACCAGCCGTTGAGGTTGTCGTCGGTCGTATCGGACCAGTTGGTTGGCAAGATGGCAGCCATAGCGGCGGCGGTGCCCACGTCCTCTGACAGTAAATTACAGACCCGATCAGACGCTGGCGGGCTGGGGAAGCGTGCCGTGGAAGCTACCCCTCTGGCCATCAAGTTGGTTTCCACGGCCGGTGTTGACCTCAAGGTCTTTGAGTACGGCAACCAAGATCTGGTGAAGGGAGACCTCGAGGTAAGCATCGAACCCTTCTTTCCCTGCCTGCATGTGTGCCCCTGAGCTGCTGGAGCTGACGGGGACATGTCAACAGTTTGACATTGTGATCCCTCGCACCTTAAGTGTTCAACGGGACTCCAATGGTAGGGTTACCATTGTCGACGAGTGAGTTCCTCCTTCTCCCTCCGCCCCCCCCTCTTCTCAATCTCTCTTTCCGCCCAAAACCAACTCTCTCCTCTAGGTAATAACTACATAATGGCCGGGGCAGGAGGTACACAAGATCTCACCCCTGGCTGGCCCGACCAAACGTACGAACTTGAATCCTTCGGAGGCGTGAGAGAAATCTTTTCAAGTTCCCCGAGCGACGACGGTCCCCCGTCACGCAATCCCCCCAATCTGCCTGGGGTCCCTGTCTTTGACTCGAGATTCCATTTTATGGGCTGTGGCACTGGCCAGGATGAGCTCGTATGTCGCGACCTGGACTGGCTTTCGGCCAATTACACCCACCTCAGCCTCAACAATGACGAAGGAGGAGACGTGAGCGAGGTGACCAGACGCCGCAGCGCAGAGGTTCCTGACAGCGTCCAGCCGCATCTCGCACCTCGGGCGACCGGTGCCGCGCGCGACTTTAAGGTGGCTCAGCAGCGTAATGGGCAGAACACCTTTACGACGACGTCGAGCACATACCCTACTGGCAACAACGGTCAGTTTCTGGCCAACCTCAATCAAAACGCAGGCTTCTACAACTTGGCGGATGCCTACGACTGCGAGAACCCCCGAGTAGTGTCGACGGGCGACCAGAACGCTGCGGGCTATCACGGTATGGATTTGTCCCCTCCATTTTCTTCTATCCTTCCCGTCGTGTATTGTCAGGTTGCTAAAACACGGGGCCACCCCGTGCTGCAGCCGAGCATATCATCGAGGAGAACACGGTCCCAGAGCAGTGGAGCTTCATGATGACCGGTCAAGTCCGACGCACTACTGTGTTTCCCCAGTTCATCGAGCCGCGGCTGCCACTCATGCCAGTCGGCCTCATGGGTCAGGGTAGCGTCTTCACACAGCCATGGTCCCAATGGGACTCGGGGGCACCTCCAGGCACGCATCGTGAGTGAACCTGTCCTGAATGTCACGGGCAAGAACCCAAGTGGAACTAAACAAACGGACAACAGCCGATGCTAATATCAGTCCTGAGCGCGAAATGTGGGACTTGATCGGAAGCTTTGTACACCCCGAAAACATGGTCAACGCGCATGCGGCTATCAATCTGCACAAGATGCGCATGGTTCGGGGTTTCATGGCTCTCGGTGAAGATTTCTGGAAGGAACATGAATTTGACGACACTTCGCTACAAACCGGCGAAGCCCGATTCGAGGAGGCTGTCTCTTTCCTCCGTTTGTATACTGCCGTCTTCGAGTACCTGAATGACAACACGGTACACGCAGCCATGGAGCGCGTCACCCAAGGCTTTGCTGCCCTGTTTCAGAGGTTGTAAGTATTAACTTGCTCGACTTTCCTCGTCTCCGTCGTCCTCCGCCCCCCCCCCCCCCCCCCCCCCCCCCCCCCCCCCCCGGCCACACCCCGAGTCAAGTCATGAAACCCGAAAACAGTTCCAACTGACACCCCACCAACAGCGACGACCGTCTTCGGGCCACTGGCCGCATCGCACAAGACGGCCCTCGTTCCAATCATTTGTATCGCAGATATCTCCACAGCGTTTTGCTCCCGCGGATAGAGGCTTCGAGCACCGGCTACTTCCGGCTGATTGATCGACTGACTGGCAACTGGAATCAGGCTCTCGCCCGGATAGACCCCAACACGCAGCCAAGGTTGCGCAATCGGATCACGGGGATGCTTAGGACTCTGGACGTTATGAGACGCCACGCAATGCAATATGATCCAGTACGTGAAGGCGCGAGTGGGCTGTTTAAAATCAGAAAAGATGGGCTACCTCCGCCTCCGCCATAACACGGCTTGGATTTCTCTGTTTGTTGTTTCTCAAAGGAAAACTAGTGCAGTCTTGTATATCCCGAGGCTTTTGGTTTCCAGCCAGCTTGGGTTGCGTCATACTTTGCATTGCTTCCCATTGAATCTCTTGTTTCATTCGTTTCTTTGTACAATACCTACCTCATACAGTTTATTGCTTAGGTATCTATCCATGTTGTGAACTTGTGTCATTTCATCTTTCTTGGAGGCGGCCGGGGGTAGGGGGAGGGGGACAATCTGATTGCAAATTACCTAGGTAAGTTTGATCTCTCGAAAATACTGGACTGCAATGGGTCGCAATCAGTGACATTGTAGGTTGGTGGGGAGATATAATAGTCATGCTTGGGCTCTCCCGTCTCAGCTCAAGCTAATCCTAGCTCATTGACAGCGAAGAGACGCCACCAAAAGCAAGAGCAGGGAAGCGAGTCCTCGCGCCGCTCTCTGTATAGTGTTCTCAAAGCCATATACTGCTCAAGTCGGGGAAAAAGATGGCTATGGAGGGTCCATCACAGGATGTCAAAGGTCAAAAGTCTCCCAGGCCACCTCATCTAGACGTCCAACTGCTCAGCCAGGTACTTGACATGACCGCCGCCTTCCCCCTATAAACCATGCGGTTAGTGACAAAAAGGCCATAGGTTGTCTTGGGCCCCATTACCCCAAGCGTTGATGTCGGTCAGCTCGCAGGATCTCCAGCAACTGCTGCACCACACGATCCAGCTCCATGTTTACTCCTTTGAATTCTTCCACAGCCTGGGAGTCGCTTTCGTCGGGTGCGGCCCTCTCCACCAACTGCTCCTTTAGGGTGTCCAGCTTGATGATTAGGTTTCTCACGGCCTGCTCCAATCCCGAAATCGAGACGTCATCCATGGGCCAGTCGATAAAATTGCAGGTAACGAGGTCGCCGTTGCTGTCTCGAACCTCATTCGGGACTGGAAGATGGAGAGTCAGTCATCCATGATGTTGCGGTGAGTAAAAAGGGGGGCCAGGGGGAAGGAAGGTGGGGTGGGGGGGGGGAAGAAAAAAGGGGCAAAGAAAAGAAAGGAGGGTGTAAGAGGGTTGGAGGGAGAGGGGAGGTGAAAATGACTAGAAGCCCTCAAGCCAACCGCTGCAGTGGTGAGCTCTAGACAGGGGGTATCAACAGTACCTGTTTGGAAGTAATCAAGAACAGATTCGAAGATTTTCTGGGATGGTCCAGATGATCAGGGGGCGTCATGTCTACCATCTTTTTGCCCGCAACCCGAAAGCAGCCACATTGAGTCAAAGCACGTATAGCTTCCCCGTTATCAATGGTGCTCGCGATATATTAGTCTACTTGATATCGCTCTGTAGCCCATTGAGCGTAGGCAACCGTGGCGTCAATGTCTTCAAAGTTGTTGGGCGGTGGGAGGACGTCTCCTTCGATGTACTTGAGAAGGTCAAAGAGTTCTAGAATGAGGACAAGGTCCTCATGCCAGCTCTCCAGACCTTCAGCATTCGACAGGGGTCGTATGTTGGGTAACCCTACTTTGTTGTGGCAGCAAGGGTGCTGCCCTAGCATAAACCGGATCTGGTTGTGCATATGTTGTAACACTGCAATTGCTGCCGCTAAGTCCGGAGACGATCTTTGTCGGCCATGTTGACTGGGTAGGTAGGTAGACAGGTTTGTTCAACTGGAATATTTGACGGGTGTGACAACGCATGTGTTGTTCAAGTCAGGTCGAGCCCCATCCAAATCTAGGTCAAAAGGCTCAGGTCCTTTTTGGAAGAGAACGACCACCCTGGCAGTGGACAACAAACACAGAATGGAAAGCCAGGTCTGGCGGAAAGAAAGATGGAATCTGAGAGGGTGGAGAGGAAGCACAAGGCCGGCTTCACAAATATAAAGGCAGTAGCTCGATGAAAACTAATGGAAACCTGGAAGTTTAGGTACTTCAGGTTTCTTCCTGCGCAGTCTAGCGTCGTAAGCACGTCTGTCCAAAACCTAAAAGAAAAGAGATCGGATGAGCACGGGGGCCAAAGCGAAACACACCAGCCCGTGAGTCCGTGAGCCCAAGAGTCTGAGACCCAGTGAAGCAATTAAGCAGGACTACCTAGCGACTTCAAGTTGCAACACCGAGCCAATCCTTGCCCAGCGTATTACACCCGTTCAACCTACTGCTGGCGCCGTCGAAGCCGTCGAAGAGATTGAGCAGACCGGCCCACGATTAGATTGTTAGCGTATCTGCCCTACGTCACCTGCAATGGTGGTGTGAAACCTCATCATCCTTGGCTTCACTGTGACTAATTGCTTGGTCTTGCATTAGCTTATCTCGCCCATCTATACGGTACTAATGCAGTTTCTAGGCAATCATGACAGCTATCTAGCTCAGCATACATGCATGCACACCCATCTGATCTAATGCAACCACTCAGCCTAGAACTGTGTAACTATGGGTTTGCTGTTCATGGTTGTTACATTGTTGCTTGCATATTATGTTGTCACTTCCAATCAAGAGGGAGCTTCTTCCTAACATTCCGGGGTTTTGTAGGCTGCTTGGCTGTCAAGTCTCAGTATATCATGATGCGGTATTCTAAGGTAGGTTAGTGGGGAGATGTTGTCATGCTGTAGGTGCTAGTTTGCTTCTACTCCTGCTAAGGTACTGTACATTGGTCCCTAAACGGCAAGATCAGGATGGAAGCAACTCCAAGAGCGTGAGCGAAGACCTGCAGACTGTGACGGAGCAGGTCGAGGCGCTAGAAGCGATTGGATCGGGCTTTGAGGAAGTCAAGTCGCGAGCACCTTGGTCCGAGGCGGCCGGGGAGGACGCTACTCGCTCAGCTGCAGGCCCAGGGTGCCCTCAACGCCTCCTACTGGCAACGCTTGTCCGATAAGGTCCGAGATGAAAGCCGGCGTTGACATGAAGACGCACCTACTGATTCAAAGCTGCGCCTGACCTGCGTACTGAGGTACCTACTTGACATGACTGCCTCCGTCTCACGGTGCTTTCCCCCATGAATCATACCGCTACTGACAAAGTTGTAGGTTATCCTAGGCCCCATCACCATTAGCGCCGATGTCGCTCCAGTCAGCTTCCTGGCGTTCCAGCAACTGCGCTATACGATCCAGCTTGATACCTAGGCCTTGCACAGCCTGCTCCACGCCCTTGAGCCCATTAGTGGTGGCAGAGACTATACTATCCAGCTTGATGCCTTGATCTTCCACAGCCTGTTCCACGCCCTTGAGGCCAGTCGTGATGGCAGAGAGTTCCTCAGGCGCAGGACCTACGGCTGTATTGACTGGGATATTGGCGTTCTTGGTCCGGTCTGTGGGAAGGGAAAAATGACGGTTAGTTATGTTCCGGCGAGTTCTTGACGATGCATCAGTACGGTACCTTCAAGTTGTTCAAAGTACTGAACGACAAAGTCGAATGTTTTCTTGGGATTCTTATCCTCGTGGGACCAACCAAGCTTGCGCAAGGCATTCCAGACTTTTTGGTCAGAGACGGTGGCGCGGATGTAATCCTCTGCATAGCGGCGGTCGATGAAGAACTGAAGACGGGCATTGAAATCCTCAGGCTCTCGGACATCGCTCTCGATGTACTTGGCAAGGTCAAATATCTCCAGCACTCGGATGAGGTCCTCACGCCAGGTCTTGAGGTCTTCGACCTTGCTCAGGCTTCGAATATTGATTCGGCAAACATTGCGGCCGGCCTTACGCTGGGCTAAGGCCGCTAAGGCCTGCGCGACCCTGTTGTTGGCCATGTTGACTGGGGTGCCTGATGGTAGGTAGGTCTGTTCGACTGAGGTGGTCAGCCGGTGTGGGTTAAGCAAGTCGCTTCATGTGGAAACGGCATACTGACCAGGCAGGCGTCGGTCAAGTCAAATCAAGTCAAGCCAAGGCTAAACCTTAGTAGAACGAAACACAGAATGGAAAAGCAGGTCTAGTGGAAAGGAAGATGGAATTCAAGGCAATTTTTGATGGAGGGGAAGTACAAGGCGGGTTTCAGAGGAAACAAGAGGTACGTGGCTCGATGCAACAAATGAGAAATTTGGATTCGTTTTTGTGTAGTGCACTTTGGGAGCATGTCGATGTTGAGGACCTGAAAGAAAAGAGATGAGGCTGGCGAAGGCCAAAGCGGAAAACACCCGTCACGCAGTGAGGCAAGTAAGGTAGTCACGTAGACAGGTAGATATTACTGGGAATTTACGATAGTACCTTATCTACATCATGAATGCTCCTCTGATCCAATGTACCACTTTGGCACTCAGATGTCCCAACGTTCACCGCGAGCTTGCTCTCCTCCTCAGATCCCTGAGAATCAACAAGCCTCCTCACAGCTACCCAAGATTCTTGCTCTCTTACTCAGCTAGCGTGAGTCAAATCTTGAAGAATTGATTCCCGATCCGCCGGCTTTGCAATGTCCGGTCCCCAGGCTGGTGAGAACTGTATATGAGTTTGCTGGACTGGCACATGGTTGTTACGTTGTTTTGGGTCTTTGTAAGCCGGTTGGCTATCCGAATATCTTGGTTAACATACATGATGTCTTCATTGAAAGGTACAATACACTGATATCTCTTGGACATAACGTTATGGTACTCTAAGGTTACACCCCACACTGCTTGCCCATGCCACAACTCTATCTGTCCCAGGCCCCAGCACTATTAGGTGGCAGCAGTGTCAGCTACCTGGCTAAGCGCTTCAATGATCTTTGCAGGCAGCTCTTCCAGCAACTGCGCTATACGATCCAGCTTAGTGCCTAGCACAGCCTGCTCCAAGCCTCCGAGCACACCACCACTGGTAGAAAGCTCCTCAGGTGCGATTTGCTTCTCCTCAGGTGCGGTTTCCTCCCCCTCAGGACCGGTATCATCGCGCAGACGCAGCTTCTTGCCGGCTTCCTCACATAGGTTAAGGTGTTGTAACAAGATATCAGAACGCAGTTTTGGGGCTCTTGCCCAAGAATTCAATGGAAGTCCTCTGCCAGCAGCCTCCTAAGCGTTGGCAAGCACCTCCCAATCCTCGTCCTCTTTTGGATGCAGGTAGGCATCCAAAGCCACAACAAACTTAACAGCCCTCTCGAGTAAATGAGGGTTCACTGGCGCGCAGATCTTTCTGTCTTTGTCGCACTGGGAGCAGCTGCCATTTGAATTGGCCTGGTTGTAGCACCATCCGGAGTACGGGTTTTCCCTATAGGCGCGTGAGACATCTGCGGCAGGGGATCCGACGCTTCTCCCTAAGCTCTATGTCCAGCTTGGCTTTCTGAGGCGCGGGGCCCACCACCAGTTTATTTGATTCGGTATTTAGATTCTTGGGAATATGTCCCGGGTCGTCCGAGGCCGAGTGTTCATCGGCATCCCGCGGGTGCCCAAACGCCTGGAAGGTCTGGCCGTCCTCTCCGGAAACTTCCTCCATGCGCCGCTCGCGGCTAACAATCTTGTTGCTGGTGTTCTCACCGCTATTCACAGATTCGGTGGAGCTTCGTTCGATGCTGGTATCATGGGCTGGAATATCGACACCGCCGGTCTCGCCTGGAAAAGGGAGAAACTGAACAAGTCGGTGAGTCATGTTGCAGTGAGTTCCGGGGTCTCATGGCTCACAGTACCTTCATGAAAATATCGGACGACAAAGTCGAAGGTTCTCTTAGGGTTCATATCCGCAGCAGACCAGCCGCGCTCACGCAAGGAATTCCAAATTTCCTCATTAGGAACCGTGGTTTGGATGTATGCGTCGACGTCGAGGCGATCCCTGAGCCACTGGCGGCGGGCAGTGTGATCCTCGGGCTGGGGGAGTTCGCTCTCGATGTACTTGGCAAGGCCATATCGCTTCAGCATTTGAACGAGCTCTTCCCGCCAGGACTCGAGGTCTTCAGCCCTGTCCAGGTTGCGAATCATGGGAATCTGGCGAACGTTGCTGCCAGCCTGAGGCGGAGAATTTTGGTTTTGCTGTTGCTGCAGCTGGGCAAACAAGGTCGCAAAGGCCTGGGCAAGTTGAAAGTTGTCGGCCATGATGTTGATCAAATAAGTCGGTTCAGATTGATCGAGATCAGGCTGTAGAAGATTTGAAGGACAGATAAAGCCAAAGGTCGGTGACCTATTGTACGCGACACCACAGTAGGTTCAGGGAATTGGGCAGGTAAAGCTGACAATTGGAAGGTTTGGAAAGTCAAATTTTGCGGAGAGGAAAGAAGTAAAGCAACTGTAATGGACTGGCGAGGAAACCCAGCCTCGTCGGTGAAGGACAGGCAAGTGGCCCTCAGAGATGGGATGAAAGCGGCAAACAAGTCATGAGACGCGCAGCAACGAAGCAACCACGGAGACTAACGTACCTGGTAGACACTGATTTCTGGGAAATTGCAACGGTTTCTCAGCATTATTGCATGCAAAAGTAGTAACTGCCCGCCCCTCAAGTCCAACGCACCACTCAAATATTACCCAAGCTAGTCTTGCCCTCCTTCTCCCTCTCAGCTTGCATCAAATCCCGAAGAATCAACAAGCCCTCTTCCCGGTCACCAGGCCTTGCAATGTCCAGGCCCCACGCCAGCAAGAAGGGGGCCTCGCCTCGATAATTCACATGCAGCCATGCTCGCTCCTCGCGCGTGTGATGTATTGTTGACATCAATCCAGGCGCTTCCGGTTTAATTCTCCTCTCAGGCCGGGCGCCATCATCGTCGAGATGACCCAAGCTCTTCGTGTCCGGACTGGCCTCGGACTCGGCCGGTGCGCCACTCTTCGTGTTCCCTATCTCACTATCGTAACCGTTCGGAGCCTTGCCTACCCTCAGACTGGCAATGCCGTAGGCGATGCTATCTGGCGTTTGAGGAGGTGTGACGCATTGGATTCCTTTAGGTCGTTGAGGCGGGATGCCGCTTCTTCCGTCCGGAATCTCTGGAGGACTGTGACGCGCTTCTGAGGTGTCTTGTTGAGAACTTTGCACTTCCCGAGCTGCGGGTGTCACGCCATCACGTGTTGCTGACGCGGCCGCCACTACAGGATCCTGCTTGCGAACAGGATCGGTAGTTGGCTGCTCGGAATCTGGGAGACTGGGCAGAGCTTTCCACTTCGAGTTCTTCCGTGCCAGCGGCTTTGAACGCGGGTCCCCGCTCAGGCGGCTTTTGCTCTCAGGCTGGGCGATCTTTAGCGGTGCTGGTCGTAGATCGGCGTTGGAGCTGGGCCGAGGACGAAGATTCTGGGGAGGCCGTTCGGAGGGGAGAGGACTGGGCTCGAGCCTACTGGGCTGGTTGAGTTGTCTTTGAGCCTTGGATCTCTCGGAAGGGTTTGGATAGAAATCGAGCCACTGCGTGACGCGGCTGTCAATGGAAGTTGCTCGACTCCTTTGTTGCGTGCTCTTCACTCCCGCAGCTGTCACGTTGTTGGGCGCAAGAAGTGTTCCCCCTGCTACTTCTCCCGCCTCTATCCGACCTCCCCCCAAGTGTCTGATTTGGGTTTTTAGTGAGTCCGACCCTGATGCTCTGGTCCCGGTCGTGCTGCTGGTCCTGAAACCAAAGTTCAGCACACTGTGATTCAGAAAACAACCCACAGATGTAGTTTGAGCATACCTTGCAGAGCTGGATCGCTTGACCCATTCCCGGACGCGGTGACTTGCTTTCCTTGTGACCGGAATTTTCAGAGATGAAGATTTCACGATCCTGGGCCGGTGATCAACGAGAGTAGCTGTGTGAATAGAATCGCCAGGGAATGTCACCACTCGCATTGTCCCATCTGTCGGTCTGATTGGTGTCGAGAATGGTACCGCGTCGACTGGGGACGCTTGAGTGAGCACAATTTGAGGGTTCGACTCGAGGATCGTGTCCATGGTCTGAAGGCTGGTCTTGATCATTGTGAATTACATGGAGAAAAGAGTCGCTCGCTTAGCATATCTTGGGCTTAGGCACTTGGTATTTCCGCTGTGGTGGAATGGACGTTTGGCATATATTCGGTAGACCGTAGGCCATGGAGAGGGTGAAAAGATTTCTTTCGGCCATTTTGTCCTGTGGCGCAGGAGCGTGTTGTCCCAAACTCTGACTGCGGCCCATCAAGTTTCAACTGCTCCCAGAGACATCCACTAGAGCATGCAAAGCATATTGCGACCAGGGTGTTTTGTTTTGTGGCGGTTGACTTTGAGTGCGGTGATTGTCGTCGTTCGCTCGCAGGTGAGTAGTGAGTGGGCATTTCTTGGCAGGATCATTGGCTGTCCCGATGTCCAGGGGTTAGGGCAACCGCGTGGAGCACCTGAATCAGGGGAACAACAACCAATGAAATAGCATGCAGCTCAGACTTGCACCTGCCACCTCAAACAAACCCTCACCGAGTCTTTAGCAATCGCATTTAGGTACCTTGATGTTTGCCTCCTCTCGGCTGGGTGCATCTTCAGCCATGAGCAAGTGGAAAGAATGGGCCTATACAGAGGAGGTGCTGAGGTCTTCGGTCTGGAAAGTCATGCTGGCATCGTGAGAACGAGTAAGTTCGGGAGGGGCCGATATATCCTTCGAGTCCCCATGTGCACTCTATTCGTGTTCAAGTTTCGACTGCTTTGGGTTGGCTCTAATAGTTACAGTTTGGATGATATAGCGAAACCTACATGCCATTAAGTTCCGGTTGTCATGTTTGCGATGATCAAAGAGCACATGAAAGCAACTCAGCAACCGATGAGACGGGATAGAATCCTCAAAACCGACGCCGCAACGTCATTATCACTCTGGAGTCTAGAGTCCTAGATTTCGACGGCTATAGAAGTCTCTATGGCTATTTCCTGCCATGAGACTTCACTCAAGGTACTTGGTGTGACTGGTACGGTCAATCACCGTGACTGTCGCGACATCAAACCCGACTGCAGTGTGCCCGCCACAGTGGCATCGTCTTGCGTTTAGAGGTATGATGATGCTAACTTTTGCGTTGAACTGGTGTCACTGCTAGTATTACAGTATTACTGATTAGATGATACACCCCAAGGCCCAGCTCTTCCATCGACCCCCACGACGATGTGCTTCCAAAACAAATACTACTGCTCCCAGCGTGACTGCTTTCAGTTTGCCTGGCAGCGCCCGATCACCGCCTGCCAGCTTGCCCAGATGACAGGATCGATATGCCGCGGAGGCAAATGCCTCGATGTCTGGCAGAAAGACGCCGATCAATACTCGCTCTGCGTCCCCTGCCAAGAGAAGAGGGAAAACTCGAGGACGAAAAGCAGAACCGGGAGGAAGTGAAGATTCAGGAGCTCAATACACTCACGCTGGTGATGTTCTCACAACATGGTGCGTCTGGGCGGTCAGGACAGGGAATGCCAATTTGCTAGCATGCTTGAGTCAGGGGAAACTGGAATATTACCTTCGAGCCAGCAGGGGGCTGTGCTTGAGAACCATAGTACGATCTTGGACTGCCAGATCAAGGCTTACAGCTCACATATCTTAATATTACACCATCACCACCCATCATCAAATCGTATCTCGGCTATCTTCAACGGCCTCTGGCCAACCTGCATCCAACCGCCACGTTGGCGATCGCGGAACTGTTTTCCGCGGCCCATAACAAAGCGGCGGTAATGGTCCTCATCGGGCGAGGCCTCCTCAAGCACACACGATCCACCACTCCAAGCCGGCGGCGGCATGCGGTCCATGTACATGAACAGGACAAACTCCTCGATATGGCCAAACACAGGAATATTAAACGCCTTGAGCGTCTCGGCCCCGCGCTCGTGCGCCCACGCCGCGACGCTCATAGCCAGTCTTCTCAACCCGACTCCCTCCCTCCCATCACCACTTCTCCGTTGTGACTGTCTAGCCTCGTCCATCTTACGGAACCACTTCAGCAGCCTAGTCAGGCGCAGATAGTGCAACTCTCCGAGCAGCACAACCATATCCTGCTCTAGGTTGAGGTACAGCACGCGGTCGCTGTCCTGCAGCCGGTCGCCGGGCCCCTGGTGTTGGTGTGCGAGCGGCAGGGCGACCGTGTAGAACTCGAGGGCGGCAGCGCGCGCCTCGGCGTTGACGGACAAAGCGGCCGGGTTGCGCGACTGCGACTGCCATTTCGGGATTGCGTTCGACCACATGTCGTCGTCATCGGCGTAGTGGGTTCGTCGCGTGTGGAGTTCGACGGTGCGCGGGAGGAAGGACATGTGCCTGTGTAAGGCAGATTGGTTAGTTCAGATCAATTATGGGCAAATATAAGGTACATAACATGTGCACCATGGGATTAAGTTCAAGCGGGGTATGTAAGGTACCAATACAAGTGCATGTAGGTTGTGTGTCATGATTCATCCAACCTCCTCACCGGGTAGTCCGGCTGGAAAAATGCACGGTGTAAGATGGACGAGTAGGTGCGGCACAAGAAACTCACCATATCTTGAGACGGAGCTCGGCCGGAAGCAGGGGAAAGAACGGGAATGTGCCGGGCGCTATTGTGTCGCCGTCCGGAGTTGCGAGTCCGTCCGGCGAAAAGGGTGGGGTTGGTAGGTCTGTCACGGTCACGGACACGGCGGACATGCCGGATGGACCGAGAACGGGCTTGAGACGTTCATGTTGTTGAAGGTCTGGCTTCAACTCAACATCGAGGTGGAATTGGGCAAGTTGAGATGCAGCGGCACCAAGTTCATGCTCCAATGCCATTGTTCTTGTTGCCCAGCTGGTGGTCGGCGCAGTTGGGAAGGCCCTAGTGTGTTACGGGTTCGGGTGGTTACCTGGGTAAGGTATGGGAAGGTAGGCGCCACTGCTGTGTTCCGTCCTTGGAGACTTGAGACTCGAAGAATTCCATGGCCAAAACTCTCCTCAGATGGATGTCTTCCTGATTAAATAGTCACGATCCCTCGCCATCACGAGCCAGGATTGGAGCCTTCCCGCCTCTTCAATCTAAATCAAGGCTCGGGCATGAGCTCACGCGCTAGGGCGCGCATCCGTTCTCTGGGGTCGGCAATGCTGCGCTAGGAATTGTCGGGAAAGCCCTTGGCACGCCGCCCGCGCGGGCTGACATCGTGAGGTGGGGCAGGCTAACCGATGTGGATGTGGGAACACCTGAGCAATAAACCGGAAAGTTACTGGGTGAAGAAGGCACGCCCTTCGTTTGGACAGCTTGCACTGCTGCAGAGGGGAACTTTTTTGTCAGAACGGGTAGGTGGCTAGCATACCATGGTAAGGAGGAAGGTACGAGAGGTGGCTCTTCCGGAGCAGCGCTACGGAGACTGACCAGCAGTCCCCGCTGGAACCAGCCAACCAAGAGCCTGGACCGGAGCCCTGGATCGCAAGCAAGGAACCAGACCCTTGGCTCGTGCGCTTCCAAATTTTCGGTCTATCTCTGACACCCCGAAGAAAACAGCAGCTCCAGTTTCCGCATGCTCACCTCCGTCGCACTTTCATCCTCATTCCGTCGACCGGCTTCGCCGTCACCTGTTGTGTCTGGGCAAATTCAGTCAGCACCTTAACCCACACATTCAATAGTAATAAAAACGTCATAGCGATACTCACATTGTACATCTCGGCCTTGACCTTGAACTGGCCCTTCTCATTCAAAACCGGCTGGCCCTTCTCATCAAGATCCAGCTCACCCAGCCCGACCTTGAAAAAGTCATATCGCCGTGCCACAGCCGCGATAATCACCCGTGCCTCAATCGTAGCCAAATCCTGCCCGATGCAGTTTCTCGGACCGCGCTCAAACGGCCGCCACGCACCCGCCGGGTACTTGCGGCCCGAGTCTGCACCTGCACCTGCGCTCATGATCCCAGACTTATCACCCAGCCAGCGCTCAGGCACAAAATCCCCCGCCGACTCCCCAAACACAGTCCGATCCCTCTGAATAAGCGTCGCGCAGTTGTAGATGACAAAGCCGTCCACACAGAAACTCCCGCCCCCATCAGGCAGCTGCACCGTGAAATTGCTTCCCTTGGGCGCCATGCGCGCCGTCCCCGCCGGCGGGTACAGCCGCAGAATCTCCTTGATCACGGCCGACGTGTACGTCATGCGGTGGATCAGGTCCTCGCCGCCGGGGGCGAGCAGCTTCTGCCGCACGACGGCTGGGTCCGGGTCCGGGCCGAAAATGTCGTCGAGCTCGTCGCGCACGGCCTTGAGCGCGCGCGGAGTGCGCGCAAGCTGGTAGAACAGCCAGGCGAGCAAGATGCTGGTCGTGTCGTGCCCCGCGAAGAGGAACGTCTTGATCTGGTCGCGTGTCTCGTGCACGAGGTCGTCGCTGAGGGTTCCAGTTTGGCTGTCGTTGCCCTGCAGGCTGAGGTTGAGGACGCTGCGGGACGAGGCGTTGGTTTTGGAGGAGTTGGCGCCCTCGGCATGCTTCTGCCGGATCATGCCCTCGAGCAGACGGTCGATCTTGGAACTGAGTCTGTACCGGCGCCATTCACGCCGCACAAACATCCACTGCGGCAGCCGCTCGAGACCGGACCTGTTGTACGTGCTAAGGAGCTCATCGTAGAGCCGGATGAACTCGCCCTGGCTGGACGAGTCGGCGTGCTGCGCGTCGAAATCGACGCCCATGACGACGGCGCCGATGATGTCAAAGGTGAGGTTGATGGCGAACTTGATCAGGGGGAACTCTTTGCCGCTGTTTGCGAGGTTGTCAAGGTGCTGCACGAAGATGTCTGTCTTGTCCAGGATGCACGGTAATAGGCTCATGAGATGCTGCGGTGCGAAGCCTGGGTTGAAGCGCTTGCGCGTTTGCTTCCAGTCCTCGTTCTACGCCCGTCAAGGTGGAATTAGCTCTGCAAAAGCACACCTCGCATTTATCTGCTCCCACGCATGGGAGATGAGACCGAGACTAACCTGCTTCACCAGGATGGAGTGTTCCCCTGTTAATCTCACCAACGCGCTCAGTGTCGGAGACTTGGGCGTGCTCCAGGGGAACAGCTTCGATGCCCGCGAGACCTGTTCAGCTACGTCCTGGTTGCACACGACGACCATGGGATAGCTGGCTGGGCGGAGATCCAGAAACATGACGGGCGGATTCCCCGCCTGCTGCGCCAGTTGGGCCAGTATGTGATCTGTTACTCTGTTAGCCATCTTGCTCATTCCCTAAAGATAGACCTCATAGGCAGCTTTTAAGAGCAACCGTAGTCCTTACCAATGTGGAGTCCGGGCGCAGAGCGCTGCATAAGCTCTCCCAAGGGTTTCAAGTGCCCCCAGAGCAGGGAGGTTTTGGGCTGTGGGAAATGGGCGAATTGCTTGTACCGTGATTGCCATATTGTGACGATCAGGTAGGTGGCCACCACCGGGAGAGCCACGAGTAGCAAGTTCGAAAGCATCGTGTTTACTTGTTCAGGGGTGCCAAGAACAAATGGTGGTCAGCAGCTGCTGGCTGGTTTAGTAGCCTTTCGCGGTAGCAGCAGTATATGACGGCAGGCAGAACCGTAAGGCGGGAGAGAGGCGTGGGCATCGACAGAGCTTTACTCCCGGCTATTAATTATATCCACGCGTCTGGTATGGAGCTTATCATTTTCGATCCTTTTAGGCAATCGACACTGCCAAGCCGCTAGCGTTCATCATACTCACAAAATACCCGTCATTGGGCATAACAAAAGGGGCACTTTTCTGTCCATACGTCATCTGAATTTGTGTCCCTCAGAAGTTCCCAAAGGCTCCTGAGGAACCCAACTTGAAGGATCCAGGTCGAGCTGCTTTGTCCGAACCAGACTTGTCCCCACGGTAACGTTATGTACTACAAACAACAAGTACACTTATACAAAACGGCCTGAAGGCTTGCGAGTACGAGGAGGGTGTTGTACATCGCTCGAATGGCAGCCAGTTTTTTGTGACATGGGCGGCCGCCCTGCCACTGATGGTGAGGGTCCATGACTTCGACTTTGAGGGAGTCCCACCCTAGTAACAACCCTCACGTTGCATTGGACGGGTGGCGGGGGGTCAATTGCACCCAACGGCCGCGGTTGATGTTGCATCCAACAACTGTCGACTGCCCGCGGGCAGGGGAGCATTCCTCCTCCGCTAAATCCGTCCACCCGCCTCAAACGGTTCATCACATGAAAACCTTGGCGTGATTCCTTTGCAGAATTCTTACAATCCGTCTATTTGTTGCAATTCTATACCAAGTGCAGGACGAGAAGTTTTTTGTCGTGCTGTCCCTCGTTCTCTCCGCATCGTTGAGTATCTGATGGCAAGCTGGTATGGAACCAACCAGCAGGGTTACAATCCAGTTTCAAGGGGTGCTGTTAAACGCATCCTTTCCGGATATTCTCACCCTCCAAGCCTCCACTGCAAATCCCTAACCGTATCAGGGCTCCAGCCCAACTCGCAAAAGCGACTTATCATACAGGACTCACCACCTTCTCTGATGCGATCTGGACTTTCGGCCGTAATCACAAGCGGCGCCACACACCAACTTTAATATGACTTCTCGTCAGTTTAGTAACAGGCTACTACCTAGGCTCTCTTGTTTGGCATTTCGAGTTTCCGGGTATACTCAAGTCTCAACCGTGGACCATTCCCAATCAAATGTATCTCAAGTGTCCAAGACTTGAACTCAACCGTGGGAATATACAAGGGACGCAGCCTACGCCGTCGCAGTCGCTTTCTTACCCACCTTTCCAAGATGCTAAGCAACTGAGGTCAGCTACCTCGAAGGGATGCCTGACAGGAGAATTGGGCTTCTAGTTCAACAAGTCACTAGGAGATTCAAGCTGGACTGGATAGGTCAATGCTGGCGAGCAGACCTCAACCAACGTGAAGCGAGCAGCATGCCTCACTAATAGCAACATACACAATCAAGTCACCTCAGGTACTATGGTAGATAGTATCCATATCGCAAACCATGACGGGAACAGTCGATGGTAAGTGGATCTCATTCCATGTGTCTGTTTCTATCAACTACCTGTTGCAGAAGTTCCCAGTTGAGCCTATCGGTCTCCTAAATGAATTCCCAATGTGAAACCCACCACATCGAAAAGCCCCAGTCTCTATCCCAAACTCCCGGTAATCCGCAAGGCCATGCCAGGCCAGACCACAGACACTCAAGGCTGGAGAAAAGGGGGTAAAAGAACAACCAGACAAGAATCGGAGTCCTTCACTGCATGTAAGCCGACGGACTGAACTTGATGTATGCTCACATCACCCCGAGTCCCTGCTCAACACCCCTGACAAGTCCCCCTCTCATTGCATGTGCCCATCCGCCATCAGAACTCAGTACCTACAGGTACTAGTACTGGTAACCCGATCTGCGCGAGCCAGCGTTGCTGATGCTCTCACTGGGACTGACACTGCAGCCATCGTCCATGCCATCATCAAAGTTGTACCCCTCCGCCTGCTCCACAACCTGCCACTCGCCCGACCCCGAGCCGCCCGACCCGGACCTGGACCTGTACGAGTCGGCGCTGCTCCGCCTGCTGCTGTATCCACCTTGACCACCACCGTAGGCAGAAACCGGACCTCCTCCGACCCGACTACCACTGCCGTTGTTCATGTTATACCCGGAGCCGGCCGAAGAACGGGCATAGGACATGGACCGAGACACCTGACTCGGCGGCGGGGCGCGGGCTCCGCTGCCGCCGACGACGGTAGACCCGTCCATAATGCTGTCGGCGGACGAGGAGGAGGAACGGACGTAGCCGCCCTGCACCAGCACGCGCACATTGGGCGGCAGTGAGATGTGGCCCGTCCCCTGGGCGAGCATGATGACGTCGGTGGGACTGCCGGTGCGCTGCCCGTTGAGAAAGACGATGCTCTCGCATCCTTGGAAATCGAAGTCGCGCTCGAAGGTGGAGGGCTTGAATTCGTGCGTCGAGACGCGGTCGCGGGGGCTGAAGACGGCGGAGGTCTTGTCCGTCCAGCGGCGGCGCTGTTGGGGTGGTGGGACAGGGGGGGTTAGTTGTGGTTATCTTACGGTTGACACTGGCTTGAGGCTTGAGGGGGTGAAGGGTTTTACTGGTACTTACAAGCTCCGCTGCGTCAATGATCTCGGCCATTTTGGGTTGGTTCTGGGAGGGGAATTGGTTGTAAGTTCTGGAGTTTGTTTGCTACTCGGCTGGGAGCTCAGATGGCGAGTAATGTTTGAGTCTCAGAGATGTCTGTGTTGAGCTTGAGAAGTGAAAGTGAATCCTCCTCGACTCGGTGCAAGCCAGCCCATCTATTTAAGCGCGCGCATCACGAGTAGGTAACTGAGCTACCGTCCAGTCCCGTTCCAGCCCAAGACGGTAGGATTCAGTCCGGGCCTCCCGGCTGCCAGTGAGCTCAATGGCGGTGGATACTCCATGTCGGCCCCAAATTACATGTAGCATAGACACGATGTGGTGATGCCTACAAAATATTGTTGAAAACCAATCGGCTGGCAGCCCTGTCATTGGCACTTAGTTTCGGCACCCAACAGACTCGCCCGAGGTGTGCCCAAGCCATGCCCAGCTGGCAGGGCGGACCGTCTTGTCAGCTTTCTGCCAGTGTGCTGTGTGACGTGGCTGGACTCTCACCGACAATTCTACTGGCGCCTCACATGGCCGCGGTGGAGCCCCCGGCATACCTGGCACCGGCCCCAGCTTGCCGGACAACTCGCCCCGGACCACCGCAAAGCGCGGCGCATCTTTATTTGGTTAGGTCTCGGCTCCGCTCTGATGGTGAATCATCCGAGTCGTGGCAGTCAGCTGATAGAGCCATCGTTTCGAACAGCCCATGACGATATGTTATACTAATAGTCGCTTCATGGCTGGGAGGAGGGATGAAGCAGCATTACTGGAACAAGTTGCACGCCTGATGACGAATGTTACAAGTCTCACTGGGTCTTATTGCAATGTAGAAGTTGGCCGCTTAGGTGACTAGCTCCGTACAAATCCAGTCTGGCATCAAAGCAGCGCAAGTGAGCGTGCCACAAGAACATCAACGTCCAAATGCATCCTAAGGCGATGTCTTCCCAAATCTGGAGACTCGACGGGCCTGAACTGTGGTGTTGGGCGCAGATTGGAAACAGCTGGCGTACCTCTAATACTTAGTATGGAATACTGCGAGGGATGTGAGCGCTTAGCAATGCGAACTCGACCAGCGCAGAGTGAGTCCGTCTAGGTTCAGAAGTCGATATTACTTGTGCTGCTTGCCTCAGTCATGTTGTGATGGAAATCTAAAACTTCCTCACATCACTACTTGGATCTATTTGCAGAACGGCAGTGCTTACGAGCTGTAGCTATGTAATATTTGGGGACGTGAAATAACAGAACTTGACCTGACCCTCCTGTCTATTCATACCTACCTTACTCATAGAGGGCTATTACTTGTATTCCTACCTTACACGAAGCTGAGTAACTGGCTACGCAAACTTGCTAATTCGGCATAACTCTAGAAATCTCAACCTCTCATACTGTGACAGCAAGGAACTTAATAATAAGAGCTGCTGCAACTCTGCTATTGCCAGAGTCCAAGTTAATCCTCAAATCCGACTCCATTCCTTCGCCGCTGCGTGACTATGGCTGCTTCTACCAGCAGTATTCCTCTCACTCCCCACAATCAAATTGACATGATTGCTCAGCGCAACCAACTCCCCATCTTCATCCAGCACTATCACCTCAAGATCCAACCGCCCCTTTTTGACCTGTTTCGAATGGATCCTCAGCTGCAGCCACTCAACACCTTCCTCCGGTAGCGCCTTCTTCACCTCAAGGTTGAGCACGACGGTTGGGTACCAGAACTTGGCGTCGTGCGGAAACGGGTCATGTTCGTGGCGACTTTGCTCAGAAACCGATTCTTGATTGTTGGAAGGAGGAGGAGGCCTATAAGCCTCGACCACGTACGGCCAGCAGTCGGCGACGTAGCCCAACGAGGACGCCGTGAACTTCTCCCCTGATGCGAGACGCACCCACTTGTCAATGACGTGCTTGTGCTTTGCGGCCTGGCCACCCCTTGGCGCATAGTAGATGCAGTTCTGCAGGCAGCGCATGGAGCCGAGGGGGCTGGCGCGGGGGACAGTGAAGCGTTCCCAGTTACGATCGAGGTTTTCTTTGAGGGCTGTAAAGTTGGGCTTTGGCGGAGGGGGTAGCGGGTGATCTAGGTTGAAAGGTACCGGCAACGAGACGCCTTGTTCTTTGCTCAGATCTGTCATGGTCAGGTACGCGGAAATCGGTTTGCGTGTCGATCCCGGCGTGAACCAGGGCGCCTTGTCCAGAAGACCGCCCTGGTAGAGGGTGGCGTGAAGCGTTGAGAGCTGACGACCTCGCTTGATATCTTCGATGAAAATCACCGCCGGGCCGGCCTCGGTACGGCTGAGGAACTGAAAGTGGGCGTTCATCACGTCCTTCTGTCCACTTGGTGCCGAATGGATGCGTACTGCCTCGAGTAGGCAAGAGGCTACATAACCTCCATTGGGAACTGCAGGGTCAGGGAAAGGGAGATGTTAGAGAAAAAGCAGTTCGTAGCACCGGGGTCAAGGGGTAAAAGTTTAGGCTGGCTTACCGGTCCCAATGCAGAATGTATCAGCTAGGTTCACGGAGTAGGCATGTGAGCCGAGCTTTTGAACTCTGGTGGCCTCGAAAAAGGGAACAAGGTGTGTTTCTGTCATTGTATTCGTCGCTTTCGAGCTGGGATGACTGATCTAGTGACTGTGAAAGAAGCTGAGAGCAAGAAGATAGAGTTTCTGCCTTCACTCCGAGTCTGATGCCCATGGATAAGGTATGTAGCAACTCAAGTTCTCAACACTGCGCGGCGCTATAGTGACATTCATGTAAGAGGATAAACTCCTGAATCGGTAGTTGAGTGATGAATTGCCGGTTCAGACAACAGGCCCCACCCCGGATAGCTTGAACCTCGGCTTGCGAGCTCAACCATTCCCAACCTAGATGGTGGACCAAAAAGTGGCAAAAGGAACTGCCGTGGACAATACCGGATTCGAACCGGTGACCTTTCACAAGGCGCATTTTTGAGGATGCGAAGCGAAAATCATACCCCTAGACCAATTGCCCTACGCTGCCGTGGATGATGCATTCGGAATTGCAGCACTCAGGCACAGGACAAACCCTGTCGTTGGCAACATGAAGGTACCTACTTAAGGTATACAGATTGTTGAACGTCCTAGGATCGTGAATGCTCATCCCTGAAGTGACTGGACCTCGACGAATTAAAGAGTTGCACAGCCTCATCATAAGGACTCAGTATGTTATGAGCTACTTAAGACTTGAGGTCAATACCTTATCCTCCCCCTGCCGCTGTGGACATGTACATACATGGCGGCTTGCTAAGCACCCAATATGCAACGACAAGGTGAACATCAGAATAAACCTGAATGCCTGGACTCAGGAGTCAGGTTTGCCCCTGCTGGAAGGTATATATAGGGCGCTGGTGCTGCAGAAACCAGCCCTAGACAGGTAGGGTACCGCGGTACACAACAAGAATACACCTCGTTTTCGAGCACCAAGCTCTGGTTGTATCAACCAACATGACTCATTTATAAGTCAGGTGCTTCATGTTCATGTCTTGTTCAAGTCGAGTTCTATTGTATCGCGGTCTAGCTGTTTGTTGTGCCAAAATCAACTCGTACTGGACATCGCAAGGACCGCCCCCGGCCTATGAACAAAGAACGCCAGAGTAGAATTCCAAGGTTCTCCCGACATCATCATCATAATACCATTGATGGCACTCCAGTACCTCGTTGCGTATTCGCATGCTAACTAGGCAATAAGCAGTAAACAACCCGGCCCCTGGCATTTTAGAGCGTGTAACGGAAGAACGAAGCGTAATCTCCCTTGTCCCGCTCCGCCACCCTCTCCTCCTCAGTATACTCACTCGGCGGCTTGTATTCGCGATCACGGCGGGCATTCTCGCGGCGCAGATAGACGTACATGATGGCGGAGAGTATCAGGGCCATCGATTGGCAGGCCAGCAGGGTGGCAAACCCGGGAATGTACCTCGGCCCGTCCTTGGAGAGGAACAGGTATGCTGAGATGGTGCCGCCCAGATTGCCGAAGCCAACGTGCATGGCAATGCCCACGCCGCGCTTCAGCGACCCGCCAATGTTGTTGCCGTTCCATGCGACGCCCTGAGGCACGTTGGGGTAGATGCCCGACGCAAGGAGGAAGCAGCCTAGGTATCGGACGCCTGCGCTGGGAGCAGCCATGAGCATGATCAGGCCGACAATGCTATACCGATATCATTGTTAGTCAAGTGTTCTTTCTCCAGTCTGATTCTGTCTCGGCTGTGACTCGAGGGGGAACCTACGCCATGACCATGAATCCCATCATGAAGATTCCGCGCTGGCCAAGCTTGTCTGCGTACCAACCAGCGCCGACGCAGAAGATGCAAGCAACAACGTAGGGAGGCACCGTCATCAGCTGGGCCATTTCGCGCGAGGTGGCAGTGCCGAGTTCGTTGACGATGGTCGGCAAGAAGAGGGAATACGAGTACAGGCCCGTGTAAACGCCAATCGTGATGAACATGTGCACCCAAATCTTCCAGTCCTTGATTGCGGCCCAGAAGTATTTGATGTCAAACTCGTCTGCGAGAGAGGACCGGTCGCGCTTCAGGCGAGCCTGGACTTCCTCGCGCTCCTCGGGGGTCAGGAACTTGGCCGTTCCCGGATAATCTTGCATCATGAAGTACGCAATGACGGCTGGATGATTAGTTAGTGCTTGGATTTCCCTTGACACGGCCGCAAGCAGGTAACTTGCCAACTACAAAGGTCAGGAGTCCTTCCAGGATGAAAATCCATTGCCAGCCTGAGAGACCGCCGACACCTCTCATCTCCATGATGCCACGAGCAAGGAGACCGCCGAACGCGCCGGCCGCGGTGGCGGCCGAGAAGAAGATGGCCATGCGAAGACCACATTCGTGCCGGCGGTACCACATGGTGATGCTACCCCTTGGTGTTAGCGACACGTTTCGAAGGCGCGACCACATGATAGCAGAGTCAACATGAACTTACTAGTAGGTGATGCCGGGGAACAGTCCGCCCTCGGCAAGTCCCAAGAACGACCTAGCAACCATCAAGCCCGGATAGTCGCGAACAATGCCCATCAGTGTGGTGCAGAGCGCCCATGCGACCATGATGCTAGGGATCCAGATGGACGGACGGAAGCGCTTCATGGCCATGTTGGAGGGAATCTCGGCGGCGACATAGAACGGGAAGAAGATAGCCAGAGCGTCATTGTAGTACAAGCTGCCCTTGGGGAAATGGAGGTCTTGCTCAAGCGTGTCCAGCCGAGCATTGCCAATGTTTGTGCGGTCCAAGAAGGATAGCAGGTAGAGCAAAGCCAGGAAGGGGATCAGTGTGAAGTCGATCTTGCGGATCAGCTTCCTGGTTGAGGCCGCGTCCCAGCCCACGCTCTCTACATCGACATCGTCGGGCGTCTTCTTGGAAATGGTCCCGGTCTTGTCATTGTTGACGCTGTCGGACTCGGTTATCTCCGGGGCCGATGCCTCGGTTGAGGAACCCATGATGAGTTATCTGATGGTGCGAGACAAGGTACAATGGGTAAAGCCAGCCGCGTACGTGAACACCGGGTGCCTTCCAAGGCAAGGCCTCGTTTAGGAACGAAGCACTGTGCTTCCAGCAGTAAAGCAAGCCCTGTAATCGTAAACTCCCGGAGCAATGCTGGGTATATAGCGTCTAGTCGAGATTGAAGGGAAAGAGGGTTGGACGGAGCTGGAACTGATAGAGGGGTGCACGCGTTCTGGGCTTTTTATACGTTGTGCCTGCGGTCAGCTAACCACCGAGCAACGAGACATGCAGAATGTGGGCGATGGATGTCTTAGGACAGGGGACGGTTGCACCTACGGGCAAGACCCATGCAGATCCAATCTTGCCAGCAGGGAGGCACTGTATGTACAAAACCTTTACGTGCCTTAACACAGGAATCCGTGGATCCACCCCGGGGCTTGGGTGTCGGGATCTCCATGTGTGAAGGGTAACTTTCCCGTCTCTCTGGCCGTCGTCCCAAGCCAGAGGACGAACGGCATGGGCCTCAGCCATTGGAGAAGTGAAGAGACTCCGGAGACCCGGAAGAGGGAAGGGGATTCAATTTGCCATTCTCTTTCCGGCGGTCTGCCATAAGCTGCCAAGGTGTCTTCGTCTTGGAAGTTCCTGCCGGTCGAGGTTGGCAAGGGGAGGGTACACAGGACAGGAAACCACGGGCCGATGGGCAAGGAAGGTGGTTTCGCATGTTCCATGGTTGTCTAATCAACAAAATGCAGGCCAAGACTGCTTGGCAAGCGGACTAGTTGCTGAGTCTAGACCGGGAGCAGCCAGTTAGCGAAGACCTGGATGCAGCCAACCGCCGAGATCTGTAATACCTTGACCGCACCCTTCATTGGGCACTCCGCGAGATCTCTCTGGGCTTGCCGTAGCCCGTATCTCATCCATGACAGCCCAGCATGCCCAGCACGCCCAGCACGCCCAGGGCTCCCAAGGCAAGAAGCAAGCCTCCCAACGGGCCTTCCCCGCACGTGGCCGCCACCAAACTTGTTCACTAGGGCGAGCTTCTCGGGCACATGGAATTACTTGGCGGTCATTCTGAGCCAGGGGCGCACGAATCGTGGCTTTTTCTGGTGCGTTTGGTGCGTCTCAGGGAGGAGACGCCTCTGCCGGACGGCCGTTCAACCGTTGGATCCGATCCTCCGGCAGTCACGATTGAGCTATGTGCCTGCCACACAGTGACGCGGGGAATATGGCGTCGTCGAGGACACCACCTTTGCAGTTCGCCACGTGCCAGGCCAGGAGCAAGGCTAAGGGCCTCGAAATTTGTTGAAAACTTGTAGGCTTTAAAGTCAAGGACAGCGACAGTGTCATGAGATCTACAGAAAACGTTAGTATTTGATGATCTCTGCAAAGATTTACGGCGCATTACAATCACCTTCCAACTTTGTTTCAGAGAGCTTCAGGTCTCATCCATGCTGTTGCAAACTCTAGGGCGAGGTAGGGGTCTAGGAATAATCTTAAAATTTTGACAATTTCCCCAGATTTTTTTCCAGGTTGCAAGATCTCGACGGGTCCGTCACTCCTTCCATATCTCTTTAGCAGCCTAACCCCGCGATTTCCCCAAGGCTGAGCCGCTAGTTGCGGGGCATGACCCTGCTAAAGACCCAGTCGCAGCATCGCTGAAACCCCGCTCCATTCATGCCAAATCTTCCCCGTTCTCTTCTCGTGAACTTCAGTTTTTTCTTTCTGATACAGACGGGAGTTTAGGAGAGGTATTCTTCCACTGTAATTACTAGAATTCGCAGAGACAGTCCAGCTTATGCTATCTTGCAGGCATCAATTCGATCCAATAAGGACCCATATCACGCCAATTTCGCCAAATGCGCAACCTCGGACCAAAATCCTCTTGGAGGGATCATACTACCCCAAGATAAGGTATAGTGCAGCTAACTCTGTGGTTGCCCGCCACGGAGCCGCAGGAAGTTGGGGCGGCAGGAGTCTTGGCGTCAGTTGGGCCACGACATCCATCTCTGACTTTCCCAGGATGCTCATTGCTCACTCTCTGTACGATAATATTTCCGTCTCACTTGTTGGGTCACGGTCAATCTGACTTGCCCGCGACAGCTCCGCTCATCCAGTTGTACCTACCTCGCCTCAGCAACGACCAATCTTTTTCCAGCCAACCAGCAGCTTGCGTGTTGGATGCCGAGGCCTGGGCCTTCCCCGTCCGAGAAGCATCCCCCGACTGCCAATGCGAGGGCCAAGACGCTTGGTGTTTATAGCGATGCATGCCCAGCGCCAGGAAGGGCAGGTCCTCCGACTTTAGTCCCAGGACACTGGACGCGATGTCGCAGCACTGCAGTCCGCTGAACCAACCGCCCGTCAGGCATCCACCCTGCGGTCCAGGAGTGAGTACGCGCGGCGACTTTCACTGAGGGTTCCAAGACCCCGACCAACGAATGGAATGCTCGCCACTTGGAATATGGGTGCTTTCCAGCTTATAGGTCTGACAATGTGCTGACTGCATTTGGGATTTACACTAGCTAACTGCCGGTAGTTATCTTGAAGTAGATTTCGATCGCAAAGCTAAGTGGTGTTTTGTTTTCTGCCCTCAATCCAGCCCATCATGTATGCCCAGCGTACTGCACATGCCGTTGAATGACCCAACAAATTCTCCCCTGGATCCAGCCCCCTCGAGAGCGGCTCGCCTTTCCCAGCGACGGGTCGGCGTAAATTGCCAAAACCCGGGAACCGGATCCTCAGGGTACCTTGGTTATGTTGTAGGCGTATTTAGGCGGATGTAGACGACCGGTGCCGCGGGAAGAGCAGCCTACCTAGAGAGTCGCATTCTCCAATGATACCTACAGATGCTATCGGTCCAGCTCCCTCCATACACCGTCCAACGACATGATGCTATGCTACGTTATGCATGTTGAAATTTGATATCATCTCCCAACAACAAATGTCCCAAATCACTCATAATTTCCCTTGATTCTAACGATGCTTTACCTACCAAGTACCTAGCCGAGTCTCAAACTACACCCAACAAGACCGGATCGAGGCGAAGACGAGCCGACACGGGGAATTCCCCAAGGCCACTCCCGTTAGCCGCCGCTTACATGCCCGAGTATGTACTACTAGTACGCGTAAGTTCCTAGCAGCAACCCAACACCACCACATGCAGCCAACACCATAGTAGGATGGCATCGAGGCTGAATCCAGGCTAAATGCCCTGCAGTAAACCTCCACTTTGCATTGTTAGTATTGCTTAGTTTATATAAAGTTAGATAAGCAATGCTAAATGTATGGACGTGCATGTAGCGGATTGCTGGCAAGATACACTACCTTACTGATCTTTCAAGCCCATCATGTAACAACGAATATCATTCATGTTTGCAGATCGAAGTACTCACATTTAGGTTGCTTGCAAGGTAGGGGAGAAATGTAACAGATAGCAGGGCAGCTTTGACTGTGATGAAGATGAGTTACTTGAGAATAGTAGGTCGGCAGCCCGGACAGACACCGGTCAACCTTCAGTCTCTTCAAGATCCTCTTGTTGAAGCTAGGTAGGCAGTTCTACAAGCCTTTAGCGTAGATACCTGACTGAATGATCAAACCTCTCTGATCTGTTCTACGCGTGTGACTGCCAGGCATCATCATCACCACTCTCATTCCCACTCTGCAGCCATCACCGGCGAGAGAGGTACGGTACACTCATGTCATGATCGAGACTCGAGAGGAAGCACCTACCTCGAGCCAGGTACTTACCTTACCCTGAAGTGTCAAAATGATTCCAAATTGGTCTCAAGCTTTTGAGTGTTCCGAGTCGTCGCTTGCAACAGTCAACATATCAAGGTTCCCTCGTCATCTTTTTCATGTCATTGATGTCAAGTGACTATCCTGCTCTCTAGTATCTAAGGTACCTACTAAAGAGGAGGGAGTTCTCTAACATCAGTGTATGTATTAACATGTACGTTTGATGCAGCAGAACACTAGAACTATCAACATGCTGTCCGCACCATGGTCTATAGGGTAGTAGCTTACCAAGTCGGGCTCCACATGTTCAAGTTCCAGTATGCTGTCATCAAAGTCCCCTTCGCCTTCATCGAAAACGAGGATGTCAACAATCAGAGTGTCAGATCATACCTTATGCAAACACCGCGCTCTGCCTGCCAGGTGGTTAAGATACAAGTGTCTGAATATAATACCATTCCCCCCAAGTCTCATACTTTCAGCTGGGTATACTCGATCTAGTCAAGTTTACCTTACTTTGAAGTACTTGTTGCTTATGTTAAATGAGTATATACCTCATGCTAGAGATCTTCATCGCTTATAGCGGTAAACGCGCAGTTGTACAACCTGAATTGCTCTGGGATTTGGTCGGTTCTTATATTGAAGACACACATGTTGTAACCTGAAACCTTTGGTCCAGACACCGGTCAGACTAAGCCCACTTTCCCTTGCTGACTTGGGCAAGCATCTCATGTAATCTGGTAGGTATCTTGAAGTGATTCTCTGTAGGTGCTGCAAATACCCTACCCTCCAGGTACTGCGCAGGACGAACCTTGGAGAGTTGATAAGTTCCTTAGGGGCGGTAAGTTGGGGTGCCTAGGTCATCATCTCTGTGTAACTGACATGAGTTACACCATAGTGGCTATGAAACACGGTATTGAATTGGGCCGCGGGCTCAACATCTGAGTCTTCGGCACCACGACTTAGTCTACATCCTGAACATATACCGCTTAGCTTAGCAATATTACCTAGGTACCCAGGTTGGACATCAATAGAATACTAAGCACCGCTCTACGCCTGCACCTAGCGAGTGGAGAGTATTATAAGAGATCCTAGAATTCCCAGAGCTGAGAAACTTAAATCATGATCGAGTGCTCCGTTTTGTTATCAAACTGAATCATCTGCTCATTCCCTCACTGCACTGTTTCCCGGAATATTTTCAATTCATCGAACTCCGTCGATATGTATACATGTAGCGTACTGTAGGTGGCTCGGTACCTTGCTTATACCTGATACGTGTTGAAGAATACAGTCGTTTATTGGGGAACGAAGTTGGTTGTATTTGGCCTTGGGTACCTAGGTAGTACTATACTCCAAGTGACAACGATAGTCTCTGTCACCGAATCTCGACAATGCATACCTGCGTGACCCGAGTACAAGATGTAACCTGAGCTATTCAGTTGCAGCAAGGAGTACAAACTGAACAGGGAGTTGAACTGAAGTGAGCCGAGAGGGGGGTTTGTGAACTTGTATCTATCTAGGTACTACCTCGCCAAGCTTCATATATAAGGTAGCCGTCGCGGTGTTGAGAGACTCTTGGTATCTCGACCGGACAGGCGGTCCTGTGTTGGAATAAGTGATTTAGTACATAGTAGCGTACCAGGGAGAGGGGTGTCCCTTTCATTACTGTCGTGTGTAGCAACATTAGGATTCATCTTGACACATAAGTCTAGTATAGTAGTACGGGCGAAGGGAATAGCAATAGCCGTACACTATGCCAACATCATGGGATCTGAAGGCGTATGTAACTTGGGTTTATTACATATGTTCCAGTAACGATTGTTATTAGTACATTGCTGCTGTTGACCTCGCTTGCACCGGGCAGACTTACATGATGTGTGAAGGCGAATTGTTACGTTGCCAGTAATGATAGAGACACCGCCTCTTCCAGTTAGGTAGGTATGGAACTGTAAGGATTTCTCAGGGCTGAACGGGCAAGGTTCTGACTCGAGGGGAGGTGACCAGGACATGGATAGGCGCTCACTGGGCAATCTTGAATTCGCTATCATGTTACACCCGTCGAGATGTGCCGATCAGAGTAACTCCGCTCTGGCGTTTTCCGTCCTATTTCTCCTCGAGGTAAAGGCATTCTGTCCTCGTGGGGGTTGTTTCGCGGATGCATTTACCTTGTCTATTAGTACTACTATTTCCATCATCGTCTAGTGTTAGGAGAGCAGAGTTACAGATGTGATTATCCGGGCCTTCACGTCCGAATCAAGTTGCGAATGCATGTATTGTGGTTCCTCAAACGCATCGTCAGAGACAGCTAGCGGCTCTCCCATATGAGCCAGGTGGCTCTCGCCAACCAGAATCTACCCTAACCGCCCTGGAAGGTGTTCGAACCAGAAACCTAGTGTATACCCAATGATGAGAATGGCACCCAAGGGGCTCAACTAACATACCTCTAGCTAGCAGGTAGTACTATATACTATATAGTATATAGTATATACATGAGGCGGAGTTCAGTGCCTACATATCTCAGCATTGCTGCTCATTATGAATGAGTTGGATGTTACCATCAGCAGAACACGCCTGGAAGTACAAGGCTTTGGCATTGAATTGAATGGTTTGCCGAGGTCAGGTCAAGTGAGGTCTGGCACAATTTCTGTCATGGACCCATTCGGGAACTGGAAGAAGACACTCATCGAAGGAGCCACGCCTCAGTGTCCAGTAACTCTACTTAGGCCTGTAGATGCGATCCCACCAGGTCGATGCCGAAGGCTATGCCGGTACTGTACCTGCTCTTTGCAGCAGAAACTCCCGTACTCGTCTTCGGGAGCTGCTAAGACTTGGTATGTCGGGTAGGAGGTAGGTACTAGATGAGTGAGTACTACTACCTAATTCAAGGTCCTAAGTGGTCGTTGTTAGTTCTCAAAGGTCTGGTGGGAGCTATCCATGTTGATGACCAATATGTAGAACATACAAATCTCTTCATGTTTGCGAACACTCTATAGCTTGGTTGAGGATTGCAGGTGTACAGACATGTGTACATCACAAGAAGGAGAATATGCTAAAAAGTACCTCACCTAACCCAGGCATGTTAGGGCTGACATAAGCAGAGCTGGAAAGTGCAAAGTTCCCCAAAATCCCCCACCGTTGCCGCATTTTTTACTCCGTATCTCGTCAGCCGCTTCGGCAAAAGTTCCTGTGGCAACTGTAAGGATGGCCAACGGTAACGGATACAATTGTAGCCGGAGCAGATGAATGCGGGCAGCGTTGCATTAAGATAGCATGTCAACTCTAGCGATTGGCCAGGACCCTTTCAAGACAGCAGATCTTGTGGAAGATGGGCTCGCCTATTGGGCAAACTAAAAGCGAGAGCGAGTGAGCACTAAGAGCACTAACGGGTTGGCCATGCACGAAGAACATCTCATCCATCCATGATATCACCTCAATCGAAGAGGACACCATGAATGCAAAGTCCACATTGCTTTTAAGCAGGTCCTCAACTCGATCGCCTGTTGTCAGCCAGAATGTAAGGTACCTGTATGTTCAATGTGTTAAGCAGCCCTTCTTCGAACATGATTTGAACTGACTCGTGACCCCGAGCACACTGCTTCTTCGCCATATCGCCTATCGCCACCGGGTAGGTAATCATTTTT
Organism: Canariomyces notabilis; assembly: GCF_033297395.1. Taxonomy (NCBI): domain Eukaryota; kingdom Fungi; phylum Ascomycota; class Sordariomycetes; order Sordariales; family Chaetomiaceae; genus Canariomyces; species Canariomyces notabilis. Next base: position 77,926 of record NW_027041862.1, read on the forward strand.
CATGTCTTTGTCAGGCAAGAAGTTCAGTGGGCACTGGATCCGTAGGAGCCGCTGCTTACTGCTTACCATGACATAACTTGGCAATGCCCTATGAGGTAGTACTCCGCACAGCAGTATGCGCCAGCGACCCAACCCTTGCCAACGTAACTTATCTCTGAAGAAATTTCGGACTAGGAACTTTCTACCTATAACCAACGGTAGATCTCTGCCAACTGGAGCTTTGGTTGCACTCGGGTGCAAGCCACGTGTAGATGGATGGGGTATCTTCGAGTTAGGTGTGTACCGGTACTTGGTAAGCTTGTTAACCATCAAATTAATACGACGGATACACAAGTACCTAGGTACCTTACGCTCTTGAGGGGCAAACTCCCGTCATGTCATGTCAGTGCAGTGATTGCAGTACTTTCCCAATGGCTAAGGTGTAGGCCCTGGATGGCGACGATTCAGTCCAGTCTTTTTGCTCGGGCCAGATGTTCTCTACCTTAGTGCTTACCAGGTACTAGTAGTGTGCGCGCAGGATCTCGATTGGAGTTCCCTCCAGTCAGGATGCCATAGAAAATCCCTCGAAAAGTGACTCCATTTGGCAAAGGTCCTGGGTCCACGCACCCTGGCCTGCACCCTGGTTCGTGTATTAGTACCGATTCGGAATCTCGGTTGGCTTTCCTGGACGAATATAAGGTACCAGTGCACCCGAGCATGAACGTGTTGGATTCTGGCTGTAGGGCTGGCATCTACAACTACCTCCTGCGACTCGAGTTAGTGGTGAGTTCATCCAGCGACGAAGTCAACAAATACAAAGATTCGCATAGCTGAAGTCGACTGGTATCACAACGGCCCTCAAGGCCCCCAAAGGCCCAAGCCATGATTGAACTCCCGCTGCGCCCGGCCGTGCTAGTGCCGATTGTGGCGCTGGCCGCGGTTATTATCCGCCAGATTTTCTTTGCAGGCCCCAAACTCCCCAAACTCCCTATCGTCGGCGCAAAAGAAGGCGACTGGTTCCCGACGCTGCAGGCAAAATGGAGGAACACAATGAACTTCAAGGCGGCCATGATGGAGGCCGACACAAAATACAGAGACCAGGCTGTCATTTTACCCCTTTTTGGGTGGTCAAACGTGGTGCTCCTGCCGCGGTCTGAGATCCAGTTCGTCAACGAGCAGCCGGACTCAGTGCTCGACATGCACACGCAGGCCATAGAAGCACTGCAGATCGACTACACGTGCACCGATCCCTATCTCGTGCACAACCCGGTCCACCACAAGATCATCACAACCACCCTGACAAACCAGATTGGCAACCTCGTCCCGGACGTGGCTGAGGAAACAGCCTGGGGATTCGAGCGGCACTGGGGCAGTCCCTCCGACTACCAAGAAGTCTGCGTCTACGACACGCTGCGCAAGATCGTAGGCTGTGTGACGAACCGCGTGTTCGTGGGCAAGCCGAAATGCCGCGACCCGGACCTCCTCGAGGTGGGCATGGCGTACGCCCAAGACGTCCCGCTGTACTCACAGCTCGTGAAAATGATCTGGAAGCCCCTGCGCCCGTTCGTCGCGCCCGTGATCACACTCCCAATCCGCTTCCGCACACGCCGCTTTGAAAGCATCATCATCCCCGAAATCCAACAACGTCTAGCCGCGTACGACGCGCGCCAAAACGACCCGGAGAAGAAATCCTCCCCTGACCACGAGCGCAACGACTTCCTCCAATGGACGCTCAAACAGGCCAAGGAGAGCGGCGATCCGTACATGTGGCAGCCCAAGACCCTCGCCGGGCGGATCCTGCTGCTCAACTTTGCCGCCATCCACACGTCGTCCTTTTCCATCACCAACGCGGTCCTGGACCTGGCATCGTCAAAGCAAGAGTACATTGACGAGCTGCGGGCCGAGATTGAGGGCGTGCTGGCCGAGCAGGGCGGGCAGTGGAACAAGCGGGCCATTGCCAAGATGGAGAAGCTCGACAGCGTCATGCGCGAGTCGGCAAGAAAGAACTCGTTCGTCACCGTCGGCATGAACCGTGCGGTGGTCGCCAAGGACGGGGTTGTTACCCCCTCCGGGGTCAGGATTCCGCATGGGGCGACTGTGGTTGTGCCGAGCTACGTGGTGCTCCAGGACAGCACGGTTTATCCGGATGCGCAGGAGTTCAAGCCGTTCCGGTTTGCCGAGCAGCGCAGTGATGAGAGCGTGGAATATGTTAAGAGGGCGGCAAAAGCGTTTGCTACCACGAGCAATGAGTATCTCGCCTTTGGCCATGGGCGCAACGCCTGTCCTGGACGGTTTTTTGCTGCTAATGAGTTGAAGTTGATCCTGGCTCACATTGTGCTCAACTATGACATTAAGCTCCTGCCGAGCCGCCCGCGCAATATGTGGTTTGGGTTGAATAGAATCCCCCCGATGCAAGCTACCATCTCCATTAAGAAGCGGGCGCGTTGAGAGCACAGACTTTGGAGGGAGTTTTGGATTCATAGAGCCGAGCACATAGGAATCGGGGCATGGCAGATCATGTATATACGAAGCATTCAGGTGAATAGGGCTGATAGCGGTGTCATTCACTTGACAAAGCACAATCGAGTGCTAGGGGGGGTACTATACTATGTGACGTACGGGTATTGTTAATACGACGAGATCCAATCAATGATCTAGGTGCGATAGTCAGGGGCTAATAGCTTCGTATATCCGAGTCTATGACAACGACTTGATGCCCCAAGTGCAGATAGGTACCTAGTGATCAGTTGCACGTATGTCGTTGACATAAAGCACATGCAGTTGTACAGTACAAAACCGTTGTTGCTGTTGTGCCACCAGCGCCGTGTAGGTCTGTCCGGCTTTGGGAGTTTGGCTTGGAGCCTGCCGGGGTCAAAGACCACGCTGGTGTTCGGAACCGAGTCTAACGTACTATAGTAGATAGTCATCTTTAATAAGAGGAAAGTGCTGAACTCCCCGAGGTCCGTGAAGGAAATATATCCGACCGACTGCTACATGTAGTGCGTCACGCGTGCCTACCTTATGTCGTGGAACAGTAGCAGCTGGCTTTCATCCCCCGGTTGAGATTGAACATCTACCAGTGGGTTTCCCGAAGGATCTTCATAGTATTCTCATCCAGGCCTTGCCGTCTGCGACCACACTCAGGCTCTGGAGCTCGGGATGCAAGAACCAACACACCACCTGAAACTCAGCTCTGCCTTATGAGCCTTGGGTGGCTAGTACTCGTTGCTATTGCCGACTGCTGTCCTTCTTCGGGAATTGTGGACAGCCCCCAAACCCTTGACTTTCTCTTCTTTCTCCCCATGATTATCCTAAACCGTCAGGCCGTCTGTCACGCCATACACCACTAATCCGCTCTCATCACTGGCTCAGTTTTTACACCTATGAAGCAGCAGAATTTTTGCGGGACATATAGACAGCGCCACCGCCGTAATTGCGGAGCTTCTCTTTCAGAGCCTCATCAACCGCTTCAACAGCCTCGAAACCAAACCGCCGCCAGAACGGCCCCGTGCCATAGACCGACACAAGACAAGTAGTCGGGAAGCGGCTGGCAACCTCCTCAAGAAGCATGCGAATCCCTCCAGTTGCGTGCCCGCGCCCTCGGAGCTCGGGCAAGATTGCGACGTCGTGGATGTAGTACTGATCCGCGTCTTCGGGGATCTTGTGCAGCAGGCTGTCGAGAGCGGGGGGCTGGCCGTGGCGGATGGGATGGGAGATGGCGTAGCCGTATATCTTGTTGTTGTTGTTGTTGTCCCTGTCAGAGAGTATGAGACAGCCCTCCGGGAAGAGTTGTATGCGTTCTGTGAAGACGTAGTCGCTGTCAGGTAGGCTGGGGTGTACTGCGTCCCCGATCCGCAGGAGCTCGGGGATGTCGTCTACGGTCATTCTTTGCCAGGAAGCCATGATGTTGGATTGCGAGCTTGGTTTCAAGGCGCGGTGGAGCGGGTATCTGAGGGGGAAAGTTTTCCTGTGGGGTTGATCAGTGTGGGTGCTGTTGGCTCGGATGGGATTGCCTGGGGGAGGCAAGCCCAGCTGAGTGCCCGCAGTGGCCCCCAATATATACAGATGTGCTCGATGTTCCCCCTTCCCACTCAGCAGGGTGCTGGTCTTGCGATCTGGGCAGAAGGCTCGGGCATGGTATGTTCCAGGTTAAGATAAGCGGCTAATTCTTCGATATACACAGATAGGTACGAAGTAGTGTTGTCCGGATTAAGCGCAAACCTACGGTAGTACCTGAGTACCTAGTGGAAGGAGTTGCTACTATACTAGTACGGACATGCAATGTCCTGTACGTACATCATGATGTGTTTGGCTGGAAACCTGGAACATGAACCTTGAACGGTGAACCGGGCCTTGAGCCACTTTCAAGACAGTTGAACCACATAGATTCCTACCAGATCATAGGTGACACTGTTCTCAACCAGCCTGGGAGGACCTCAGACGCAAATCCCACCGCAATCCGCCCCTCCCTTGGCGGGGTCACAGTCATCCCTGGGATCATCGACGCAGACCTTGCCCTTTTCACGGCAGGGGAATCCCGCGATGCCGCCGCAGAACTTGAACCCGCCCTCGGGCTCCGTAACGCACATCCCAGCACAGTCTGCTCCTCCATTCGCCGGGTCACAGTCGTCGGTCGGGTCGTCGACACAGATCTGACCCTTTTCGCGGCAGGGGATGCCGGCGATGCCGCCGCAGAAGATAGGGGCCGGGACGCAGATGCCTGCGCAGTTCTCGCCCCGGTCGCAGGTGGGATCGGTTTTCTTGCAGATTTGTCCTGAGGGGCATGGGGCGATCTTGAAACCGCATGGGTGTTCCAGGCTGGGTTGGGAGCGTTGAGAGGTGGTCAGGGAGAGGGCTCCTACTGCGAGGAGCAGGAGGGTGGTGAGGGAATGGTGGTGCATGGCTGATGAGTGGGCTGGATTGGATTGAAGTTAGCTACTCGGGTGGTAAATGACAACACTTAGGTGAGGGCTCACCTGGTAATTTGATGTTGAGAGTTGAGCAGAAGTAGCGGGAGCAAGTGAGGTGTTTCCTTCCAGCCTTAAGCTCTATTGACGGGTCAGCAATGGTCCGTCTTATACTTCAACACATCCAGTGTTCAGCAGCGTCGTAGGAACCAGAAAACATCTCAGACTGTCATTGCAATTGCCAGATTTTTCGTGTTTGAATCGGTCTTGACTGAATTCGACCAGGCTTCTAGCCACGACGTCCGTTCCGGTATAGAAGGGCGTTCCGAGGTTCAAAGACGGTAAGCTGTCCGCAAAACTCTGGGAAGCCAAGCCGGAGTGCTACCACCGATTGCCATTTTGGCAAATACCAAACACCCGGTAGCAGGTGTTTTTCCTATTTTTAGTGCAAACACCTGTTGCGATAACTCCTGGCCACTCATGGTTTTCGTGGGCTTGCCTTAGCCAATACGCAGGGTGTGAGAAAGGGAGATAGAAGCGTGGTAGAGTGCATGCTGTACGTAATACTGACCAGCAGATTCAATCTCAGGATCCGCTGAAACTTCGTATTGAAGATTGACTACCTAGATTGAGACTCTAGTTCGCACATCTCTGGATGCACATCGCATGGCAGGCGACGAGGTGGGACTATGGCAGGCAAAGGAGCACGACAAGACGTCTAGCAGTAGCCTGAATGCATGCATGTGGTGGTGTCCACTATGTATAACCCTGTGGATATCCTAGGGAGGAGCCGGGTCACCATCGCCATCTCCGTACTCGCAGTGGCTTTGTTACAAACATGTAGGAACGCTGGGCCACGTAAAAGGGAAATCAGACGGGACTCAAGACGCATATCTGGGATCCTGGTCATAGGGATGGAGTCCTCGTCCTTGGAGACCATGCGCCGCCCCCTAATACAGACAATATTGCCATGGATTCGGAAGGGTAGGGAACAATGATAACTTAGAGAAGATTATTCTCCTTTGTACATGCTTTGGGACTCCCAGTTATCATGCATGAGTGTCGGCAGGGAATGTAGGTGTTCTGTTGGCTTGCCCCGAGCGAGTTTCAAGATGATCATGAACATGTTGAATCTTTTGTGAACTCATGGAGAAGAGTCTCAAGGAATTCCAGGGAGAAAGAGTCAGACTCGGACTCTCTACTTGGGATTGAGTTCAGCGAACAATGTGGGTTTGGTCACTTTGGTTCGTCTGTTTATACTCTCCGAGCCCCTATTGACATCCACCCAGGCTACTGGTACATGTACTGTACTCAATATGCAACGACGGGGTGAACGCCATGGCAAGCCTGACCTGATTTACGTTCGTTCCTGATGGTAAGGTACCTGAGATAGAGAGTTTGGGTGCTACAAACCAAAGAACTGCCGGTAGGTACCTAGGTACCGAGATTTACAAGATCAACATCCACCGCGTCCAAGCCCCTGAGTCGGTGGTACCAGTGAAGTCTCTTTGACGCTAAGTCGTATGGATACATACGAGTAGTCTGGGCAGGAGTCTTCAACTTGTCCCGTCAGTGGAGATTGGAGATGGCAGTACAGTAACTGACCAGACTCCATAGCGGCCCAGCCCCAGCGGCAGCTTGCCGCCTGCCCCGCATTGCGTCATTTTCTCAGTTCTCCTTTCAACGTTTGTATCGTTTGATCAGAGTCATCACATACCTCAGTTGACAGTTAAGTGTCTTCTCGCACTTCGTCCCACCCCTGGCAGTTCAGTTCTCGGAACCAGTGGGACTTCAGGTTGCAAACCAGCACACACCATCAATGGCTTCCAAACCACTCCGCGTGGGCTTCGTGCCGGAGCACTTCTCAACCCCCCTGCACTTCGCCAAGCAACACCACTCCCTATCCGCCGACCTGATCCCCTTCCCCTCCGGAACCGGGCACATGATCACAGCCCTCCGGTCAGGCGAAATCGACATTGGCGTCGGCCTAACCGAGGGCTGGGTCGCCGGCCTAGGCAAAACCCCCCAACCCAACGAACCTTCCGACGGCGGGTACCGCCTCATCGGCACTTACGTCGAGACCCCCCTGTGCTGGGCCATCTCGACCGGGGCAAACCGTTCCGAAATCGACTCGGTCGATGCCCTCAAGGGCGGGAAAATTGGCGTGTCCCGGATCGGATCGGGTAGCTATGTCATGGGCTACGTCCTGGCTGATGAGCGGTGTTGGCTTGCGCCTACCTCGGGGGTGGGTACGAGTAACGAGATGGGGTCGCCGTTTAAGGATTTTGTGGTGCTCAATACCTTTGAGAATCTACGCAAGGCGGTTAATGAGGGTGAGGCGGATTTCTTCATGTGGGAGCATTTCACGAGCAAACGGTACTATGACTCGGGGGAGATCAGGAAGGTGGGGGAGATCTATACCCCGTGGAGTAGCTGGATGATTGTTGCCTCGACGGGGCTGATTGGGGGTGAGGAGGGGAAGGACGCGAGGATGGATCCCCGTGTGGAGGAATTTCTTGAGAAGGTTAACTTGGGGATCAAGCATTTCAATGAGCATAAGGACGAGGCGGTTAAGTATATCAGCACGGAGCTGGATTACTCGGAAGAAGACGCACGGGCGTGGTTGGAGACTGTGAGATTTCCCGAGAGGACACAGGGAGTTGACCTGGAAGTGATATCGAAGACGGTCGATACTCTGTATAAAGCAGGAGTCTTGATTGAAGGCAAGGGAATGGGGCCAAAGGAGATGGTTGCAAAACCGCGATAACCAAGAGGTAGCAAGGGGCTCAGGGGTACGGAGTAAACGGTCAGTTCACCTCGAGCGAACAGTCGAGCGGCGGATCAATCTTAATGAGAGTCGCAGACTGAGACGACTAACCCTAGAGGTGCATCAAGAGATACAGAATCTCCAGTACCTCTAATATGTCTATATACTGTCACTGGGCTGTTGCACTCCAAATGAATCTGCCCTTGCTTACCCGACTCTCTAGTAAATGCAGGGCAGTCCCTCAGCTTGGTCAGAACTGACCTAGGAAATTCGACTAAGCCTTCAACTTTACAACCACCTTACACCACCCCTAGCCTCGCGCCTCACAGTCCCAAGACAGACATCCCAACCTACACCTAGGCACTCGGAGTCAAGACATAAATCTCCCCCTCCGCACTATTATCACTGCCCACAAACAGCCCCCGTCCCGCCGGATCCCACGCCGCCGCCGTCAACCGAAAACAGTTACTCATTGTCAACCCATTCGCCGTACAGCTCCCCGGATTTGTCGCGCTAAAAATATCCTTATACCCCGTCATACTATCCGGCGGCGCCACGGGGTCATACGCGCCATCCGCCGTGCGCGTGAAGGGGATCTGAACAACCTTGAACCCGGTCGGGGGCTGGCGGTCCCACGAGCCGTGGAAGGCGACGTACATGTTCTTGGCGTCCTTGTCGAAGGTATTCCAGATCGGGGCGGAGTGTGCCTGGAAGCTTAGGCGCGGGGGGATTGCTTTTTGGGAAGTGCATGACGCGTCGTTGAAGGTGCTGTTGGGGGAGACCACGAACATGCTGCCGGTTTTGAGCGACGTGCCGGGGAAGTTGGAGGCGTCCCAGACTGTGAAGCAGGTTGGGTAGCCGTACCATGCGTTGCGGACTGTTAGGGGGTTGCCGACTGTTGGGGAGAAAGGTGTTAGTGGATGGGGTCTGGATACGGGGGATATAGCAGCTCCAGAGCAACTTACGGTTGTTCAGTTCCTCGGCCGGATTGTTCTGGTGGATATCCCTGCGCTGGCCGTTTTCGGTGCGGGTGAAGTCCTGGTGAAGTCATCTCTGTTAGCTCGAAGTACACAAGACGTAGGGTTGTCTAGCCTGAGGCCTCTAGAGGCATGACCAGGACCTGGGCGGCGACTACATACATCTCCGCTGTTCTCCACGCCCCAAAATACTCCGCTCGGATCCGACACAAAACCGATCGTGTTGCGCAAGCCATAGCCATACACCTCGCCCTCGGTGTTATAGTTGAACCCGTTCGCAGGCGCCTTGCTGGTGTCAAAGATCTTGATGATGGCGCGCCCCGTGCTCGGTTGAGCCGCTGCCGTGTCGAAATTGGCGTTGCTACCGACCTGCAGCAGGATAAGATTCGGCTGCTGCGGCACAACGGCAATGGTCCGTGTAGAGTGAATGCCAGTCGACATACCCCTAACCACCGTCTTTTGGTTACTGATCTTCCGCGTAGCAGCGTCATAGCTCCAGCTGTAAGCCGTGGTCTCACCACTGGCATACAACGTCTTGCCGTCGGGCGTCAGTGCCAGTCCGTGGTTGAGCTGGTTGCCTTGGACGAGCATGGTGGTGCTGTTGATGCAGCCATCGGCGCCAAAGGTGTGCACCGAGATGCCCCGGGTGGCCTGGGCTACGAGCATGTTGCCCGCCGTGTCCCAGACAATAGTCCGGACCTGCTTCAGGCCGCCGGCAATCTTCATGGCCGACCATCCTGACGCGAGCGTGTACTGATATCGGAAGTTGCTGACACCAGAGCAGCTCCGTGGCACAGGCAGCTGCGGGACGGATTGAGCCTCGACACCTGTCAAGCCACACCATAAGCACATATCCTGACCTGTCCGGCATTCCGCTCTCAGAGAGGCTTACCGGCCACAGCCAGGGCTGATGCGGCCGCGGCAATGTCGATCCAGCGCATTGTTGCTTCGATGCAGTGATCTCTGCCAAGAACTCAAGCTTCTTGCTGTTGATCTGTTGATTCAGGGGTTGATCCGCGGCGGAATAGTCTCCGAATCAACAAGACTGCTTCTCGCCAAGAGGAAACAAGCTTTGCATATTTGTATGAGCCCAACCGGAGCCAAATCTAGATACCTTACCCTAACTTGGCATTGTACCGACACCAGGGGCCCGACCTGCTTGGCCGCTCATTTCCATATAAGCTGTCTTTTCCATTCATGTTCTGTCGCATGGTGGAGTGTTGCGGTGCACCTATTTCGGGATGAAAGGCTCAATATGGTTGTTGATAGCCTATTCGGCGACATTGCCCCGAACTGATTTTAAACGGCGGCGGCAGTCAACCGCCCCAACCCTTCCCCAACCCTATGTAACCGTAGGGGAATATCAACGTCCCGCCATTGGTCAAGACCTTGATTGATATTAATGGGCATTTCCACGTCATTTGCGTTCAGGGGAAAGGTCCTTGTCTTGCGTCAGAGCCGCCGGGAAAGCAGCACAAGCTTTTGACAAGACATTGGGGCGACTGGGCGCCGACGGGGCTGGTATGCCGAGGCTACGCCAGGCAGTACATGTAAGAAGTAGGGCTGATTGGTCGATGCATCCGTCCCTACTGGCAGACGCCGAGAGGAGACTCCTGTCTAGTCGTAGTTTTACCTCCGCAGGAGTACCAGCAACCACGTACTCCTGCTCTTTCCACGTGGCTGAAAATACCCTGTGGTAACAGGGGCTAGTCTCGGATCCAGCCTTCTTCCTACTGACTCAGTGCTCGAGGTACTAGTAGCCTGAGATTGGACTGCTGCCGTTTTGGTCCGGGATGTGAGGACAGGACCGCCTGCGGAGGGGCGGAGGGCGCCGGACTGTGGACATTCGCTCGGCGCCATCGTCCGCCGATTCAACCTTTCCGTTCTGGCTGGCCCTCTCTCGGCTTAGCCTTTAATCTTCCTCTCGGATTTGAAGATCCCCGACCTTTCTCTCGGCTTAGCCTTTAATCTTCCTCTCGGATTTGAAGATCCCCGACCTCTCCTCCGTAGGTGTTTCCTGTGCCTCTTCAGTTCTGGAGCCGGTCTCTGCGGCTCCTGTGCTGAAGACACTGCAGGACTAGCTTCGCCTCGTACCTCGTCGAACATCTTCTTTGTCCAGTCGAAGACGTTGTCGTGTCTGAACCCTTCCACTGAAAATCGACGACGGAAAAGCCCACGGAGGTAGGCGTAGTTCGGCTTGTCATCGAAAGGCAGGTGACGGGTATAGTCGATATACGTCGCGAACTCTTCGGGAAGGATAGCATCGCAAAGCTCTCTGCCAGACAGGCTCTCCTTCATCTTCTTGATCAGTGCCGCCTTCTCATCGTCCTTGGCTTTCAGGCCTTGCCTCAGAGTATAGGAAGATATATCTAAGAGACTCCAAGTCATCTCCCCATGATTGTTCTTCCTATGAATTAGCAAACACATAGACAGGATTAGAGCTAGGTACAGTACCTACCACGGCGGTTGTAGTTGTTGATACTTGCATACCGTATCGTCCCACCTACCGGGACACCTTCTAGATCCTTACAACGCTCAGCATCAGAGAACTCCTTGGCGAGACCGAAATCGATAGTATAGAGTATGTTGCCCTGCCGACCGGCCCCCATCAAGAAGTTGTCTGGTTTAATGTCTCGATGGAGGAAACCTCTGGAGTGAATGTACTCAATCCGGGAGATGGCCTGGTCGGCGATAAGGAGGATGGTCTTGAGCGAGAACCTTCGGTCGCAGTAGTCGAAGAGGTCTTCGAGCGACGGGCCCAGGGCATCAATAATGAGTGCATAGAAATCGCACTCCTGCCCAAACCACCGTACTCGGGGGATTCCAATCCCGCCCCCCAGCGCCTCGTATGTCCCTTCTCTCCCCGGAGCACCTCGGGCTTGTCACGAATATATATGAGCTTGATGGCGACCTCCTCGCCCGATTGCAGATCGGTACCTACTTGGTTAGTATGACAACTAGAGGAGCGAGTACTAGCACGTACCGGAATACACAAGGCCAAAGCCTCCCGCGCCAATCTTGTGATCAAGGCGGTACTGGTCGGCGATGACAATGTCCTCGGGGGTATGTCAGCAATTCCAGTTTGATAGAGCGGGTGGAGATTGTACAGTACCTTCATTTTCAGAGCAGGTAAAGAGGCACTGGAATTCTCGCAAAAGCACGCAGAATCAAACCGTCGGTACCGTACATCGGTGGTCTAAGACCACTTCCACTGAGAAAGTGGAGTCATTCAAGTTAGGTAGGTTGCTACATTTGACGCCGGCCAAGCAACCCGCGGCCCTGCGCAAGGGTTGGTGAGGAAGGTTGGTCTGGAGAGACGATAACATGTTTTTCTGCGTGAAATTCGAGATCTCTTACGTCTTTATAGAAATCCAGTCCACGGATCGAATTCCAGGCGTGGCTCCGTGGGCCAGGTGGTTCAATTCCAGGTCGATTGTTCCTGAATCCAAACCCTTCCCGACATGTCGTTAGGGGCCTACGACGTTCGTGGCTTCCAGGTTGGCCGGGAGCTAAAATGTGGCTAAGGGCCCCACTTGCACCCTGGTAGCCACTGCCCGGGTTTGAGGTTCATCTTAACTTCTCAACTGACATCTTGCAACCTTAAAGTGATTCCCCTGTTTTATTCCGCGTTCGCAGACGACTTCTTGCCGGAGCCTCATCTCAACAACCCCTTTGCGCGTTGGTTGTGTCGACGAGGCCATCTCAAGGCGGTTTCGGTTGATTAAGGTACCTACCCCAGCGCCCGCAATAAGTCAAGGATAGCTAAGCCAAGTCAAGCCGACCACCCGGCAAGCAAGCCAAACCGGCCTTCAGAATAAGCCAATTAAGCCAATTTGAAGGCCCTGTGTGTTTGCTTGACTTGAGTGGGTCCCCCTACTATAGTGGTGATACTTCCCGTGCTCCGTTGGCCACCTACCTACCCGTCAGGTCACCCATATACTACTGATATTTTCCATCCTCTATTAGCCCTATCTATCTATTTAGTCGCGAACAATGCACACCTATCTACATCTTCGTCGCCGTCCCGGTTTTTCCAAGTGTACATGGGACCAGGTTGTGTGTACGTACTGACTCGGTGTCGGAATAACCTCTTCCGAAGGCAGTCAAGCCGACTTGCAAGACTTGCAATCAAGCCAAATGGGCCAGAAAAAGAGCCAAGTAAGCCAATTCGAGGGCGTTGCTTGGCTTACTTGACTTATTGCGGGCGCTGACCTACCCACCCCGCAGGCCCTCACCATGGTATCCCTGCTGCTAGTGCAGGGTGGCTACATAATTTACTACTGGTTGATGCCTTCGCAAATGCGACGCGTTCAATGTCTCCCATCTACCGCATTCCCAAGCTTCCTGGTAGTTTCCGAGCCCAGAATAAACTCGGCCGATGCTGCAGAGTACACTGTCGCAGGCAACGACGCGTCTCAGCCCAATCATTCCCTGCCTCGCACACCACCATCTCAGGTCTGCATTGCCAACTCAGTACCGGCCCATCAGCGCGGCCTGGCTTTCCACATGGCTTTCCCTCGACCGGTGCCTTGTATAGTGGCTGCTAATGGCGAGCGCACAAAACCGAAAGAGAGCCCACGCAGACGACCTCTCACAAGAGCACCGGCCTAGCAAGAAGATCAAGTCGAGAGGGGGACTTCACGGGCTGCCAAATTTCCCGCCCGAGTTTTGGGACAACCTATCCAGGGTTCCCCTGACGCGTCGAGCACTGCGCGAACTCGACCGGCGAAAAAGAGCCCCAGGACCCGCGGCACCTGCAGTGTACACCAAAGATCTTGCCCGCTTTGCAAGACAGGGTGGCCCAGACCTTCGCCATCTTCGAGGGGTATGTCTACGATGATACTGATTGGCAATGGCCGCTGACTTCCTTTGTCTTAGTATGCCGACCTGAAAGGCGTGGTCCATACCATGGCTTCCCGCCGTTCAGCTGCTTCCTCAAGCCAACGAACAAAGTCCACGATTCGACGAAGGCATCGGGTGCCTCTTCTTCAACCAAGGCGACCTCAGCATACGATGATGCTTTCGAGCAGCATGCGATTGACAACGGTATATATCCTGAGGGGTATGAGTATCCAGACGGCCGCCAGACGCCGGAGCCAGCCAATGCCGACCAACTACGTTTGGAACTCTTAGCTGCAAGAGCTTCTCTTTCGCCATCGCAGTTCCCTGACTCCGCGTTCCAAAAACAAGAAGAACAAGACTGCGTCTGAAACCACCATAAAGCGCAATGTGATTCCGATTATCGCCGGGAGCTCCGACATCCTAAACGACGGAGACCTCCTCTTTACCAACATGGCCTCCATGACCGGAGGAGCAACTGTCAGAGCTATGCCGGATTTCTTTGATGGCGCCCGACTTGGCGATATCCACCCAAAAGATTCGAAACGAGGATGAGGAGGGCAACCTGAACAAACTGATCGTCCCTACGAGGCACGCCAGTGCGCCGGTAGCACCGAACTTTTTCCTCGAGACCAAAGGTCCTAGTGGAGGCGCCGATGTTGCGTTGCGACAGGCATTGCACGACGGAGCCATCGGCGCCCGCGCGATGCACTCGCTGCAGAACTACGGCGCAGAGGAGCCGACTTTCGACGGCAATGCGTACACCTACAGCTCGACATACCACGCCGGCACGGGCACGCTCCAGCTGTACGCGCACCACGTCGCGCCCCCGACCGCCCCAGACGGGCGCCCTGAGTACCACATGAGTCAGATTGAGGCTTATGCTCTCACGGGCAGCCGGAAGCGCTTTGTCGAGGGAGCTACAGCATTCCGAAATGCGAGAGATATGGCGCGCCGTCACCGCGACGGGTTTATCCAGAGCGCCAATGCAAGAGCACGCCAAACCGATGCAGAGGCGCCGCCTGAAGCAGAAAGTTCAAGTGCTGTGACAGAGCAGGACGAAGACTCAATTTCCGACGAATTCGTGGACTGAGAACCACGTTGGAGCGCAAATCATCGGCACCGCAAACTACGCTGTATCCCAGGAGGTGGGCGAGGGCCCGGCTCTTTCCGAGTACCCAAACGAAGAGGTGGAAGAACCCAGCCAGCAGTCAAGATCGCTTGGTGCTGCAGCACCAGGAATGAGCTTCGCTACAAGCTTTACGTCGAGCATTGCCGTACAGCCTGAGAGCCAAACCACTGGCAGTTCGAAGCGGAACAGAGTGTCTCACAGTCCTCCCTCGCATGCCCAGCCGCGCAAGAAGCACGACTCGGTCAAAAACAGGACACAGCGTAGTGCGCATCGGCGAGCAACTGGGTCCTTCGCGCAGGCCTCCACGTCAGCAGGTCCTGCTGCACCTCTGGAGGTTTCCGAGTCAGCTGAAGGATACTGGTCCTGGAGTGACGAATACCAGAGGTGGTACCATATGAACGAGGATGGGAATTGGATATGGGAAGATGGGGAGTAGTTCTGGCGTTATCGGATTGTATAGATGCACGGAGTTGAGCAGGCGTTGTCGGTATAGTTTGATCGTTGTTCCTTCTTGGATAGAATTTCTAATGGATACCCCCCTGGCCGCCTGGCGCCTCTCGGACGGACCATCTCGCATTTATTCGCAGGACAATAATTGTACTCATGGAGTTGCGTCCGGTTCGTATCATCAACACAGCAGCGGTGTGCGGAGGTGACGGGACTACTGCGATGTGGTCGACACAGGAACCCCTGAAATGCCGTGGCAACGAAGATGACTTGTGCAAGCGTCATGTTTCCAGTCTCCTTGCCAAATATCTCAAGGGTCTCAGGCTGTTCTCTCCATGCCGGATTTTGGTCCCAGAAGGTCATGGTAAGTACTACTAACCTCGGGAACAAACTGAACGGGCATCGTCAATAGGATCTCGTCGAGACACTATGTTGACGCAAAGACAGTTTGTTATCAAGTCAATAGCCTCGGCCTATCAGGGCCATTCTTGGGTTACCTTATTCGTCGACATTCCGAACACCGATGAAAATTTCCTCCTTGCACCCAAACAAAAGGGGTCAGGGGAGGTAAGCACATCATCATGATTGACCGTTCCCGAATTATCTGTCACACCCGAGTCTTTCCAGTTCTTCGTCGCCCAGCCTTCTCTCGAGGTGTTCACATATGGAATCCGTCCGTGCATGCTAGCTTCAGAGCTGCTTTCTCATCGACTACGCCAGAAAGAAACAATGCAAAAGTTCGACCTCTAACATACAACCCGATCAGCGATGTCGAGTCACTCGAGAACTACGTGCCCGGTGGTTACCATCCCATCATGATTGGGGACATGCTCCGCGACAGATATCGGGTAGTGGACAAGCTTGGCTTCGGCGGCTACTCCACGGTCTGGCTCGCAAAAGATACACAGCTCAAATGCTACGTCGCCGTCAAAGTCGGCACTGCAAACTCACCGCTTCGGGAAACGGCAATCTTGCGAGAAATCTCCAGGCCAGTATCGGTTCCTCCACCTGCGTCTCAGGGACGTTCCTCTATCCCCTGCCCGTTGGACGAGTTTGAGTTGAAGGGCCCAAACGGCACACATCCGTGTTATACGATGACTCTGGCTGAATGCGACCTTCGAACTGTTTCTTATACTCGGCTGTTCCCGATCAATGTGGCACGGGCGCTGTCAGGGGAGGTTGTGCTAGCGGTCGCCTATTTGCATGCGAGAGGATATGCTCATGGAGGTATGCTGTGGCAGTTCGTTTTCCTGCTTTTTCTATGACCCGGTAGGATATTGAACTGATCAGGACTGATGATATCCTCCCTCTAGATATCCACCCCAAAAACATACTTACCCGTTCCCAGTCCCGGTTGCACGAACTCTCAATCGCCCAGCTCTACCAACAATACGGCGAACCCGAGACGATCCCAGTCAAACGACGCGACGGGAAGCCCCTTCCACCAAACGTCCCCAGCATAGTCGTCGCCCCGCTTAACCTTGCCAACGGCAAACGAGCCGAAGAGTTCACCCTTGGTGCCGACACCCGGATCCTGCTCAGCGATTTCGGCGAAGCCTACACTCCAAACTCTGCGTCGCCCCGTCTTGGGAGAGACTGCCATACCCCCCTAGGCTGTCGACCTCCAGAGGCGCGGTTCGAACCGGACTCCCCGCTTTCTTATCAGTCGGACATCTGGAGCTTGGGTGTAACGATTTGGGAAATCCTGGGCATGAAAGGTTTATTTAGCAATGAGTTTACTACGCTAGATGAGGTTACCGCGCAACAGGTTGATGTTTTGGGAGCAATGATGATGCCTGTGGGTTGGTGGGAGCGCTGGGAGGAGAGGGCGCGGTTTTTTGATGAGGGTAGGCGTCCGCTGGGAGATAGGGAGGTGTGGCCTACACTAGAGGAGGCGTTTGAGGAGTTTGTGCAGAAGTATAGGCGGAGGCGGCCGGATGTTGGGGTGTTTGGGGAGGATGAGACGGTGGTGATTCTGGATTTGATGAGGAGGATGTTGGCGTTTCGGCCGGAGGAAAGGCCGTCGGCGGAGGAAGTGCTGAGGTCGGAGTGGATGACCAAGTGGGTTCTGCCGGATGTTGAGCGGAGTCGGTGTGCCAGTGAGGCAGCAGAAGGTACTTCGTACTAGTAATGCATGTACATACATTTAGACGGCCATATCCGTCACGATGGAATGAAGATTACTGCCACTAACTCACATCTACTGCGTGGTTTCGGCATAACAAGCGACGTTTAATGTCAAAACACCGTGATAGAGCTGAATCGCCATGACCATATTGCACAGGCGGGACATCTCGGGTACCTTTATCCCGGCCTAGGCGATTTGCGCCAATATAAATGATAAAGTAGGCCCCATAGTTCGTCTGAATGTGACCCTTGAACGCCGCCTAACTGGTCCTTGGACTCGATGGTATCCATTTTGGACGTACTAGTGACGTGCAGCGACTGGAGGTGGAACTTGTCGCTCAGTAAGCACAATGTAGGTCCCAGCCCCCCTCTCTACACCAGCCCCCTGAGATCAATAGTCATGTACTAAACAATTACATACCTTATTACACCTCTAGTCTGCTTGATTCATACATCTCTGCTTCGGGACCTCTGCAGTCTTTAGGTTGAATCTCGACACGGATAGCACAGAACTCATCCCGTCCGTCCCTTCACTCGGTCAACATCACCGCACATAATGCCTCTCCACTTCCTGGCGTTGCTCCATCCCAAACCCGACAAGGTTGCCCGTGTGAGTGATATCGCATTGATCCTGGAATCCGCTTGGAATGGCTAGTTAAACAACGACATTACCTCTCAGGTCGAAGAGATTGCACAGTCAGTCTGCGAATATGTCCACGAAAACGAGCCAGGGGTCCTGAAATACCAGTGGTTTCGAACTGGATACCCCGAGAAGCCGATGATTGTCGTCTTGGAGACGTAGGTTATGTCCCTGATGTCTCCTCGTTCCACGTTTGGGTCCTGAGTCCTGACTTTGGACACTACCGACAGATACCTTGACCAGGCTGCAGTGGATACGCACAAGGCGAGCTCAAAATTGGCCTGGCTCGTTGAGGTTTCTCAAAAGGAGGACAATATGACGGCTCCTATTGAGCTACTCCCGCTCGAAGAGTTTGCGGGGTGGGAAAGTCGGTCTTGATTCTTGAACGGGAAGGTTCGCTGGGATTTGGTATGCTGGTAATGGTGGCTCTGAAATCGGCTATGAACGTTTGATGCCTTCTATGCAACCGTACTTCATTTGTTGAGTGGTACGTGTACCCAGGGCTGGCTGTTATCCAGCATGATCACTACCTGAGAATTGAATTCGCCCGAAAGATCATCAGGACAGACTCACGAACTCCACAAAGAAGAAGTGCCAGAACAGTGTCTCCAAGCTGCAATATCCGTTGACTTGCTTTTGACAGGGCATTGCGATTAGACCTGACTAACGATGTCGTTGATGGCGGCAACCACTCCCTGAGTGGCGGTCAAGTTCGGGCAATGGCCCGTAGCCAACTCAAACGTCCGCACCGACCGGCCCGCCTTCTCCATGCCCTCGACAAAGTTCTTCTGGTAATCAATGGGAATGGTCATGTCGGCGGTGGTGTAGATATACGAAACAGGTATCTCGCGCCACGCCGCGTGCTTGCTCGGCTGGTACATGCCATTACCGTTCCAACGCACCAGCGTACCAAGATACTCATCGACCTCGGCCTCAGGCACATCGCTCTCTCCTACAAGCAGCATCTTGGGGTTCCGGTTGAGGCAGGTCTTGTCCTCGGGGTCGATATCGAACGCGATGGGCACCAGGTCGTTGTGGCCGAACTCGGCAACCTTGTCCATCATGGCAGTGCCTTCGGGCACCGCGTACGCGGTCAGGTAGACCAGATGCGACACGCCGCCCCGGAGGCCCTGCGCGGCGCGGCTCGAGACGGAAAGGCCGTGCAGCGCATTGGTGCCGACCTGACCGCCGTAGGAATGCATCAGGGCAACGACGGAACGGCCGGCCCGCACAAGGCTCGACACGTAGTAGCGGATTAGGTCTGAGTCGCTGTAGAGGTCGGCATTTGGAGGTCGCGTCTGTCCATCCGAGTTAAACTAGGATCGTAGATACCTGAAGGCTGTGGAAGTCTTTACCTGGTTTGTGGAGGGAAGGCGTGGGCAGTGAACCTCGTAGCCAGCGTCTTCGAGGGCCATGATGAGCTTCTCGTAGCTCTCGGGGACGTGCCAGCCGCCGTGGATGATAACAATGGTCGGTTTCGTGACTGACATGTCTGCTGTGTTGGTGATGCTTTGGACGCAAATAGTACCTGCTTCGCTGGGCTGATGCTTGAACCAAGGGCAAGATATGGCGAATGCGAGTGCAAGAACAGGAGGAGACGCACGAAAGAGCAGGAATTGGACGAGTTTGGGAGAATGCGGCGAAGACCCATTCAAGTTGACAAGTTGGTAGTAGCGGGGCGAGCATGCTTTACATGTATGCACTCATGTAACATGTTGAACCAACAACTGTTGTTGGTTTAACTTGATTTGCATCGTCTCCGGCCTCTGGACTGCACCGCAGGTCACCGCCGCACTCAAGCGTTTACAGTTACACTGTTGCCAAAGATCGTAGGCGCCCCCTATTTGGACCGGGCCCCAGGTTGCAGAAGATGAAAGTGGAAAGATGGACGAATAGCTTGACGGTTTGGATAAGTAGCAGACTCCCCCAAAGCTACGGTCTTGTGTTTGTGTTGTTGCAGTGGTGTCTTCGTCCGGTCTTTGGTAGAAACCTCCTTGCGGATTCTCATGCTTTAACTCGTCACTTTACATTTTACAATGTCGACCGCCGATGAGTTGCCCGCACTCCACCCATATGCGGTTAGCCCAGGTGCCTCTGTTCACATCATCATTGCCTGCATCTTTACCTTGCTAGCTACGATTTGTGTCGTGCTTCGCTTTGTACAACGCCGTCGGAGCCGCGAGTTCTGGTGGGACGACTGGGCCATTTTGGGCTCACTCATCTTCGCCTTTGGCGGCGTCTTGCTTTGCACCTTGCTGATCTCGGCGCCATCCATCGGCGCTGCAGGATATCACATCAACACATACACGGTCGATCAGCTCAACACGTACTTCAAGCTTATGCTCGCCGCCAACGTCCTGTACAATCCCAGCATTGCACTGTCCAAGGCCTCCATTCTCTTCTTCTACCGCCGTATCTTCTCAGTCGATGGCCAGTTTCTGATGTTTATGCGCATCATGGGCTTCTTCGTCATTGGGAACTGTCTCGCTGCCATGCTCGGCCTCATCTTCTCCTCCAATCCCGTCGAGGCTCAATGGAACGTGGGCATGCCTGCCACAACCATCAACGGCCCAGCGTTTTGGGCTGTCATGGCGGTAGTCAACATTGTTTTGGAAATGGCCATGCTTGCCATTGCTCAGATCAAGGTCTGGAAGCTCCAGCTGTCTCCGCGGAAGAAGTTCTTAATATCTGGCGTCCTCTTGCTGGGTGCCTTGTAAGTTTCTGACTTTTGCCGTGAAGGTCTTGGGGCCATTGGCATTTTGACAAAGCTAATCTTCGGTGAGTACGATTATCGCAAGCATTCTGCGCATTGTTTACCTACTTACCGTCGACGTTTCCGATATGACCTGTAAGTGTGGCCGACTGCTCTCCTGGACGAGCCTTAATGCTGAGCTTCGATTGCCACAGACACAATCACCACTCCTGGCATCTGGACCAACGTGGAAATGAACCTGTCAATCATTTGCGCCTGCCTCCCTATGCTCTATAACCTCTTCCGTCGCACAAGGGGGAAAGGAAACACGACGGCCAGGAGCACGGATTGGACACCTAGGCACCAAGGTGGTGTAGTCACTATCGGAAGTGGACCAAGCAAGCTCATGGCCCCCTTCAAGAGCAGCCAGTATCTCGATTGTGAGACTGCTTTGCCAAACTCTCATGGGTACCACGCCATCGTGGAGGCTGACCGTGGCACGGAGACGCACAGCATGAAATCCCTTGACCCAGTTCGTGTGCGAATGGAATATACTGTTAGCTAGATTCTCTCAGTAACCTCTCAAGCCACGCTCGCATGAGGTCGGGTTGCTGAAGGAGGCATGCGAAAAGGGATGACAACCAACAAATTCGCTGGGGCAAAGCTGGCCGAGTCTCCGTACCACCTTTGCCCCGCGAAAGCAAATGGGTCACGATGGATTCTGTTGGACTAAAAACCACGAAAAATTCCAATCAGAGAGAAAATTAGGTAAATAATGGCAGTTCAACTTCGAGCTTTGCTCGGCCAAAACACTGGGCCCACTGCTTCAAAGCATGCCAACCTAATTGCCAATAGGTGGCCAAACGACAGGGGTTTGTGGCACCGCCATGGTGGCTGCTGAATTAACCCCACCATCCAAACCGCCCTCCAACCCAAGACTTGACACCACCTGTAATCGACATCGAGGCGAGGTCGCAAAAACTTCCGATTTTCTCTGCCGGCTTCCAAGCCGTGGACGCCCGTCATGGTTCTTCAAGATCTCGGTCGCCGCATCAATGCGGCCGTCAGTGACCTGACAAGAGCGCCAAATCTTGACGAAAAGGCAAGTTGATTTGAAGTCCTCTTAGCCCCAGACTGCGCCGAAGCTGCCCGGCACTGGCTCCCATACTGATGACTGACTCTGTTGCGACTTGCAGGCGTTCGATTCCATGCTCAAGGAGATATGCGCCGCACTTCTCGAAGCCGATGTCAACGTGCGACTGGTCAACCAGCTACGCAAATCGATCCGCGCCACCGTCAACTTCAAAGAGCTACCGCCTGCTGTGAACAAGAAGCGCCTGATCCAGAAAGCCGTCTTCGACGAACTCGTCCGCCTCGTCGATCCACACGCAGAACCATTCAAACCGAAGAAGGGAAAGTCCAATGTCATCATGTTTGTCGGCCTGCAGGGCGCCGGCAAGACCACAACCTGCACAAAACTCGCCCGCCACTACCAGTCACGCGGCTTTCGTGCCTGTCTCGTGTGCGCCGATACCTTCCGCGCTGGCGCCTTTGACCAACTGAAGCAGAACGCCACCAAGGCCAAAATTCCCTACTATGGCAGCCTGACCGAGACCGACCCTGCCGTCGTTGCGCGGGACGGTGTCGAGAAGTTCAAGAAGGAGCGGTTCGAGGTGATCATTGTCGACACATCAGGCCGGCACAGGCAAGAGAGCGCGCTCTTCCAGGAGATGGTGGACATCCAATCAGCCATCCGGCCCGACGAGACAATCATGGTGCTGGATTCCTCCATCGGCCAGCAAGCCGAAGCGCAGGCCAAAGCCTTCAAAGAGGCAGCCGACTTTGGCGCCATCATCATCACCAAGACCGACGGGCACGCCGCGGGCGGCGGAGCCATCTCGGCCGTTGCCGCGACGCACACTCCCATCGTCTTCATCGGCACCGGCGAGCACATGCTTGACCTCGAGCGGTTCGTCCCGCGGAACTTTATCAGCAAGCTCCTCGGCATGGGCGACATGGCCGGGCTGGTGGAGCACGTGCAGAGCCTGAAACTCGACCAAAAGGAAACCATCAAGCACATCACCGAAGGCATCTTCACCATCCGCGACCTGCGCGACCAGCTACAAAACATCATGAAGATGGGCCCGCTGAGCAAAATGGCCGGCATGATCCCGGGGATGAGCAACATGATGCAGGGCATGGACGACGAGGAGGGCTCGCTCAAACTAAAGCGCATGATCTACATCTGCGACAGCATGACGGACAAGGAGCTTGATAGCGACGGGAAGATCTTTGTCGAGCAGCCGACCCGCATGACGCGCGTGGCGAAGGGTTCAGGGACGACGGTGCGTGAGGTTGAGGATTTGCTCACGCAGCAGCGCATGATGGCGGGCATGGCGAAGAAGATGGGGGGGAATATGAAGAATATGCAGCGCGCGCAGAGTGCCATGGCGGGGGGGAACAAGGCACAGCAGCTTGCGGCTATGCAGAAGAGGTTGCAGAGTATGGGTGGTGCGGGAGGGGCGGGGGGGTTGCCGGATATGGGGAGTTTGATGAAGATGTTTGGTGGTGGTGGTGCTGGGGGTGCCGGGGGGTTGGGTGGGATGGATATGAATGCTATGATGAGGCAGATGAGTGGTATGATGGGAGGGCAGGGACTCGGAGGCGGGCGTGGAGGGCGGAGATGATTCCAAGTTGGATTTCTGGGGGTTTGCTGCGCGGTCGTTGTTGGTAACTTTTATCCTATGCATTTGCATTGTCCGGCGTTAAGGTACATGTAATCGCGCACGCGCCAACTCGCTGATGGTTTTGGCATCGTTTCCCTCTTGCTTGGAAGTTGGAACCGTTTTGACATGGCATCATTGCTCCGACAATTCCCCTGGCCCGGCCGGGCATGGAAACCGCTTACCTTCTCTTACCCCAATTTCACGCGCATCCCTTTAGGTGAAAAACTGGAGGAGGAGCGTCTTCCTGGTTACGTCGTGTCGCGTTACTACCCTGTCCGCCTCGGCCAAGTCTTCAAGAACCGCTATCAGATTGTGGGCAAACTGGGCTTTGGAACGAGCTCAACCGTTTGGTTGGCCCGCGATCTAGAGTATGCCCGCCAGACCTCATTCCACTCACCGCGAGATTTATTACATATGCTAACAGGTTACAGCGGTCGTCGCCATGTGACGCTGAAGCTCTTTATACACTCCGAGTCCCTAGGTAGCCAGGTAGACCACGAGCTTGCGATATACAAGCGCATCTCAGCATCATCTAAGGATACAAAACACCCCGGCCGTGGCGCTGTCAGGGAACTCCTCGACTCTTTTGATGTGGCTGGGCCAGACGGATGTCACCGGTGTCTAGTACACCCCCCACTGTGGGAGAGTGTCTTGACTTTCCTCCACCGTAACCCAGTGAGGAGGTTGCCGGCGCCTGTACTGGCCTTTGTCCTCCGCCGGCTGTTCCTTGCGTTGGATTTTTTGCATACGGAATGCAACGTCATTCATACAGGTGCATACTACCCCCTGTCCATACGATCTGATATCGGTCGTGCTAAGCTGTTGGGAGGGTAGATATCAAAGCGGATAACATCATGTTTGGCATTGAGGATGACTCTGTCTTTAGCGCGTTTGAAGAGCAAGAGTTGCGCGATCCGTCGCCGCGAAAAGTTGTGGACGGCGAGAGAACCATCTACATGTCACGCGAGCTCAGGATGCCAAAGAACTGGGGTGCGCCGGTGCTGTGTGATTTTGGGTCGGCTGTGGTGAGGGACAGGGAGCATTCGGAGGACGTGCAGCCTGATATATACAGAGCGCCGGAGGTTATACTTGAAGCGCCCTGGTCGTACGAGGTGGATATCTGGAATATCGGTTGCATGGTAAGCATCGGGACGGGCATGGGGCTCTGATGGTCTAAGAACTGACCTGTGATCTTGCTGACTGTTCTTTTAGATCTGGGACCTCTTTGAAGGCGGTCACCTCTTTACAGGACACGATCCAGAGCATCAAACCTATCGCAGCCGAGCGCATCTTGCGGAGATCATTGCCTTGCTTGGACCGCCTCCGCAGGGCCTTCTCAACCTGGGGAAATCAAGCCACAAGTTCTTCACGTATACAGGTAACCCAATCTGGCTTCCGTGGACAACCAGTCTTTCTTCCGTTATTACTGACACACACCGTTCTGCAGGCGATCTCCGCTCGGATATTCCCGTCCCGGATCGCGTGTCGCTCGAGGAGAGAGAAACCAGCCTGGAGGGAGAGGGCAAAGAGAAATTCTTCGCCTTGATGCGGAAGATGCTCCAGTGGGAACCGTCAAAGCGTGCTTCGGCGAAGGAGCTGGCTGATGATGAATGGATTATGGGATATATGTAGAACTGATGTTGAATACCCGGGCGGCCAGTGCCCCTGGGAAGATTCTGGGATGGCCAGTCGCCATCCATGTGTCTCTGACTACTAGTACCGTTGTATAAGGTACCTAAGGTACTCAAGAAGTTGTGCACTGTACCTGTATGAGAAAATCTGGGTCATATTAAGGGGTATCAGCCGTTCTTACAGAAAACTCTTAACGTATGCTTCGAATCCGGACAAACAAAGACTATATACTGAAACATGTTGCCCGCTAACCACCTTGTATCAACATACCCGCTCAAACAGGAAAACATGGTAGACTATCGCCTCATGTCCGGACGTAAAAATGGATGTGCCTCGGTGTTAAGCACATATTGGTCAAGGCTGATTAGGCTCGGAGGTGAGAAGACGAGGTAAAAGTACTTGAGCGTCTCGGCGATCCAGAAGCTCTGTATGTGCAGTACTCCTTAGCAAACGCTCTCACACATCCACAGTTCATATGAGAGCGGATAACTCACCTCCATGTAGTCCTCCTGCGGCAGCTTCGGCTTTACCACAGTAACATCCTTGACCGCAGCGGCAGCCAGTTCCGTAGCCGTGCCGTTGGCGACAGCCTGGAACATATCCCAAGCCGCATCCTGCCACTCCGGGTGACCCGTGATGCGCCACAAGTAAAACACGCTCTCGATGGCCTCCGGGCGGAGGATATACCTCGGATCCTTGGCCGTGGTGAAGCCCTTGGGGAGATGTGGCTTGTACTCGGGCCGCTTGACCTTCTCCCGATCCCACACTTGCTCGTCCCATATGCAATGCTCCGTGTCCTGACAGGGCACCATGTTCAGGCGCTCCGGCATCATGCCCGTCGGAAACGACCGGTACGCGTACACGCACCCGCGCGCGAGCCGGGCGCCCACCTCAACATCCTCCTTGCTGCCAAGCAGCCGGCCGGCGAGGGCAAATGTACCGCCAATAAAACAGGTTAGATGCTCCAGTTCCGGATCCAAATGCGGTTCGAGTTCCTCATCGACATTGACGTTCCCACTGACCAAAATATCATCATTGCTAGGGACCATAGGCCGGAAGAACGGGTGCCGCTTGGCGGCCTCCATAAACCCCCTCGTCAGCTGCGCATATTTCGGCTCCGCCCCCGCCAGCAGGGCGTGCATCTTGGGGAAGTATTCGTACAGCGAATCGGCACACCCGCCCAGCGTAAACGAGCTGCCTGTCGTCACGTCCTCTCGCGCCATGGACACCCACATGGGGAACATACCCGGCAACGCGGTCCGTTTTTGCCAGCGCCAAAACAGTTCCGTAACAGGCGCGATGGCGTCGTAGTACTTTGGGTCGCCAGTCACCTGAGAGAGATGCGCCAACTCAAGCGTCAGGCTGCCGGGGGACGCTGACACCACTGTATCCTCCACAACCAGGCCCGAGCCGTTCTTTGCGACCTCAAAATCAATATTGTCCACGGGCATCCTGTTCGGGGTGTTAAACCCGCCGTAGATGAGATCCCCCAGCTCGACCGCCTTCTGCAGCAGCACTTCCCTCCCGCTCAGGTCATACGCGGCTAAGAGTCCACCCAGGTAGCGGATGGTGGTTTCAAAGATGTTGACCTGCGGCGAGGTTGACGACCCAAAGTCGATCTCGGCCACGGCGGCCACGGCCTCGTCGAATTCGTCCCGCAGTCCCATGATCCACAGCGTGTCCAGGGAATCAACCAGCGTGGCGGCCCACCCGGAGAACTGGTCACGGCCGTCGCCCGAGATGGGCAGCAGGGCGTCGCGCTTCCAGGCGTATTTGCGGTAGCTGTTCCAGCATTTGAGCGTGAGGTTCCGCACGGCCTTTCTTCGCGCTTCCCGTAGCTGTCTGTCCTTTGGGGACTCAGGCTTGAACCGGTGCTGGATCCCCGGCAGCTTTCTTTGCCATAACCCTGGCTTGGGCGGTGATAAAAGCTGCGCTGCGGGTGGGTAGCGGTACGCGACGCTGCTCCAGTCAAAGCTACTCCTGGCGAGGGAATATGGGTGTTTTGGCGGCCCCAGGTTCATGTGCCGTTGGAGCGCGACGAACTCGCTGTTATCTTCAGCGGCATAGCTGCGCAGGAGATAGAGTGCTGTCGCGCAAAAGAGGAGCGTCGCGAGGAAATTCCGATTGCGAAGCCGCCGTCGGATTGAGCTAAGGAGCGGCATTATGGATTCATCACCCGGGAAACTGCCAGAGGATCTGCTGGCTGTGGTTACATAGGGACGACGGGCGAGGATGAATTAACTGTGTTGAGTTGAAAAATCGTCGATGACCAACAGCCCGTAACATTCTGATTACAGGCTGTCTTCTGATGGTGCAGTGGAACTGTGGAAGGCCAGATGCCAAGAGCATTTACTCAGCCAACCCAGTGCGGAATTCGTTCCTGCCTGGGCAGTGAGATCTCCAACCCCCAACTTCCCGTCACACAAGCGGCATTGCAACAGAACGGCACAGCACCAACTATGCACTACACTGCTTACCAACAACGATACTAGGTAGTAGCTAGCAAAAGAGCACACTACTACGTATCACCTACCTTAATCAGAAGACAGGATGTCGCCCTCTCAAATCTCTACGGGGCTTGCCTAAGATTTCCAGCCGCTGTTGCTTACCGTACACATTGCCTTGCCTGATAGTAATATGGAGTGCAAAATAACTGATTGCATTTGTCATATGGGTGGCTCTGGGAGTCCGGGGCCCCTGGGTGCAACCTATGGAGCCAGGTCTCAGGGGCACACGACCTCGAAGGCCACATACATGGAGCAGCGAAAGTTGCTGCGGGCGATGTAGTTGAGCCTTCTTAAAACCTGCCATTGAACAATGACACAACGACAAAGTTGATGGATCGGTGATTATCTATTACCCGTCTTATACGGAGCGAGACAGCCATTGCTAAGGTTGCTTTGTTTGGGGAGCTTGGTTTCAGGGGTTCAGGGGTAAAAACGATTTACGGCACCTGCCTGACCTGTTCAATGTGTGCGCATCGCGATCACTGGGAAGCTGTTTGGGAGCGTCACGGTGTTGCTCTGTTTTCTCTTGGCAAGATCAGACAGGGACACTCGAATTGTTCTCACAACTGATGCCACGGCCACCACCTCACCGTTTCTGCTGGTGAGATGGCCTGCAATACCTTAGTAGTATATTTATGTCGAAGCCAGCATGATTGAGCAAGTGTGGATATATCGGTGGCACACTACCACTACTAAGCCATAGGAAGTAGCTTGCAACAGTACACTTCAAGACTGAGACACATGTTAGCCAGATAAGCCTGGAGAGTGAGCCAAGACGTAGGACAAGTGAGATCAGTCAGGGGCTTAATCAATATCCATGCCTGAGCCTGCGAGCCTAGAAGGTGTTACGATGCGAGCCAGGTACATACTTGGGCAGCAATCAAGGGGCTCCTAGGATGCCTAGACGGGAAGGCTTCCACACCGTAGCGACCATCATTATCAAGACTCGAAGAGTTTCATTACTGTAGCACCATACATAAGATTGCATACTAGTAGAGAGTAGAATCCACATATTTCCAAGGGCAGCGTAAAGGGCTCTCTGACAATGACAACTCAAGGTCATGCAGTCTGGTGAGTGCAACTTTCAAGTTGAAGGACCCCAGATTGCTGTGAGCTCTTCCCATCTCTGGACCTTCTTGGAAAGCTCCATCAATTGAACCATAGCATGCTGTCTTGTAGCTCATAATGCCAATGGAGTGCGTGTCCCTCCTGTGCCTGCATCCCACATGAAACGGGATAGAGGACAACGCCCAACTGGCCCAGCCTCGATGCCCTCGAACCTGGGACTCCAGTCGGCAAGAGAGGCGGCAGAGGCCCTGACGTCATATTTCGCCCTCAAACCTGGGCTGAAGCGTCTTTGCGTGTCCTGATCGTTGGCAACGTGCCCAATACAGGATCTCTCCTCAGCAATTGACTCGGAAATCGTCGATACGATGCCCATTGCAGGGGCAACAGAAATCACAGAATGCTGCGCAATGGAGGCACTCGATCGGAGTCTGGAGGACATGATTGGTACTGTACCCCGTGATCCGGTGCCAACCGACAATGTACGTGGCAGCTTGCCATCAACCACCTGCAAATTTGCCAGTCTTGAACCATTCGAGACTGGAAATGCGCTTTCTCCTGACCTCGGGCTCTTTGCTCCTGAAACGCATTGTTTTGGGTTCCGCGCCAGGCGAGGCAGGAGGCGCGCATTGTGGAACCGCTGGGCAGGAAGTCGCGTTGGACACGTGGGAGCCCGAAGAGCACATGTGCTCGAGAGTGGCCGAGTCTGCAGAGCGCCTTCCTTCGACAAGTGGCTGGCCAGCCTGCATCGCTGGCGGGGCTGCACCCGATTGGAAGGCATGGGGGCCACATCAACGCTCCCAAGTCGCTGATCTCGTCCCGACGCTCAATGATTCGAGTGATTCGACCATTCGACGCATCAGTTCTCGCCTTGACACCTCATCAATGCCGGAGGAGATGCTCATTCAACAGTCAGTATCAGCGTTGCATTCGACCATGACTGCAGATTGGAATTGGATTGGGACTGCTCAGTTGGGTGCGGTTGCACCACCAAGAGTCCAAACCGTTCAAGCGTTCGAGTCATTCATCACTCACAGGGAGTCAGGGCTTTCACTGTTCAGGCTTCAAGTCGTTGAAGCGTTGGAGCCATTCCGGGGCGAGCATTGAGGCCCAAACTCTTGCACAAATGGGCGAAAGTGGTCGGATGGTTCGGCTGCCAGCTCACTGGTGACTGGAGCAACGGTCCGGCGGATAGAAATACGCGGTTCGTCGTCGACTGCTCTCAAGACCCGTCCAAAGACATTGCAGCAGCTCCAGCGCAATGTGGTATGTCAATCTCTGCAACTTGAATCTCGACACTTACATCACGGTCGAAGCCGCAACCCTCATCGGACTCACCTTCGTCACTGCAACTTCCTTCATCCTCCGATCCGTCATGGCGAGGAAAAAGAAGAGCGCCGCGGCCAAGGCTGCTGCTGCTGCTGCTCAGCAGTCGGCGACAACGCCGAAGCCTGAAGCCGATGCCCAAGGCCAGCTTGTTCCGGCAAAGCCCGTGATTGTGGAAGTCGACAACAGGCCAGAGACTTCGTACGTGAATTCTCCAGACCCTCATGTTTTCTACTGGTAGCTAACAGGAACACAGTCCCTATGGCAGCCCCGCCTGCACCGTCCCCTTTGCCAACCCTCTCATCATACCTCTGGACATTCTCAAGAAGAGTCCTAAGCTTCACGCCGCATACGAGGGCCGCGTGCCGGAATTATCCTCGATCCCCGAGGACGTCGGCCATGTCCTCGTACACTACCTCCATACCGGCACGTATGAGTCTCTCAAGCCAAAGCCGACAGACAGCATGTTCAAGCAGATATGCGAACTCAAGACAAGCATACAAGCCTACGCGGCGGCACGGACATACGACCTCCCAGAGCTGATGCGTCTGGCTGAGGCCAAAATCGACAAGTACGGCGAGGGCCTGCCCCTGCCCGCCCTCCTCGAGGTGGCCCGGGATGCGTACCCTACCCTGACCGAGGGCGACGACTGGTTTCTCGAGTATCTGCGATCGCGCATCCGGCCGCACCTCAAAGACCCGGAATCTCTCCTCGGGTCCAACCTGTTAGACCAGATCAGCAGCATCCTGTCGCCCAACCGGGTCCTGCTCAGAACCGTCCTCGAGCTGTTCTGCGAGAGAATCACTGTCCGCCCAGAACCGATAACCGCCCCCGTGGCGGGGCTCGTTACCAGCCCGGGCAGCTCCAGGCCTGTGACACCTCATGCTCTACCTCCGGCGTCTCCCATGTCGTTGCTGGAGATGCGGTCGAGGGCCATCCTTCGGGAGGAGTTCCCATCACCAACAGGACGAAAGAAGTCGTCAACGCTGCCGTCCCCGGAGTCGCCGCTGCAGCTGGAGGCTAAGCCAGTTGAACCTACCCCTGAGCCAGGGCCCGTCATCCTCGACGTGGTACCTCAGCCGGAACTGGCGAGCAAAGTCCAGCCTGTCGTGGCCGAGGTAGAAACCGCACCCAGCCCGAAGGACAATGCCATGGAACTTGGACTTAGGGGCGCGGGCGAGTCTGAGCTTCCCGCTGTCGTCGAGCCTGAAATCAGGCCGGCTGTCGAGCCCTACGAGGAGGCTGTTCAGCAACCAGCCCTCGTCTCTCGCCGAAGGAGGAAGGATTCGGGAAAGGAGATTGAACTCGAGCCTGCTATCAAAGAGCTCGAACGGCCTGTTACCCCGCCAAACCCCGAGGGTGTAGCCAGGTCCGAATCCCAGACCCCAAACCCTTTGGCCCACATCCAGCGGCGTCCGGGTCTAGACAGGGAAGTTGATTCAGGTTTCTGGGACTTCACTCCCGCCGAAGCCGAGGCTGCCAAGGACTCGGAGTCCAAGCCGATCATACTCGGGGCAGTGCCTCTACCGGTGCCCGCTCCTGAACCGTCCGTCCATGAGTTTGGGCCTGGCTTTGAGCCAGAGGATGCCCCTGGCGTGGACACTCGGGATTTTGCTGATATTGTCAATACCGACGGGGATAAGACTGTCAACATCCTGGACGAACCCCCCAAGGAAGCGCTTGCTACGCCCGTGCTTGCCCCGGAGGTCGCTCAGCCTCAGCCAGCTTCTGAGATGGAACATACCTCTGACAACCTGAACGGGAATGAAGTTGCTGAGCCTGGGGTGGAAAAGTCGAAGTCGTCAGAGCATGCCCAGAGCGAGGACCGGGAGGAAGCCAAGATGCAGCAGCCGGAGACAGAGACAGAGAAGGTATTTCCTTTACCATGCAGTCCAGGACAGGAGTCGTTGCTAACCATTTCCACCAGTTACCCGACCTTGCCCCCATCTGCTCCGAGTCTCCGGCACTCGCAAACCCCCAGTCCCCTGAGGCGGGGTCGTCGTCGACGCAGCCCATCATCCCTCTTCCCGACGATTCTCACCCCCATGGGCCCCCTCAGTCCCCGGAGACTCAGCCCAGCCTCGACAACAGCAAGGGGTCGCAGCCCGCTGGGGAGTCCACGGTTCAAGTCGTCACTGATGCTGATGACACCCCCATCCAGCCCACCCCCGCCAACAACCCGGTTTCCCGGGATGAAAAGCCTGAGCCTGCGCAGCCGCAGCAGCAGCAGCAGCCAGAGGACACAAAGGATAAGGACCCGGCTGTTGTCACTGTCCAACCGGCACCGGCCTGCGGCGTCCAGGCCGCGCGCCAAAAGAGCTGGAAGAAGCGCTTTCTCAGTTTGAGGTATCCTGTCCTGTTTGGTAGGGGCATGTGACTCCCTCGGGCTCCGCCCCTTCCTCCCGCTGCCGCTGCCAGTGGTGTGTCGGCAGCAGCAGCAGCAAAGGGCGGCCTTGACAATTTGAACATGAAAAAGGCACACCAACCACCAATGCAAGAACCCTGTACATTTTCCTTTGTCGACACTCCTCTTCATCATCATCATCATGATCACGATGATCATTCTGTTTCAACTTCCCTGTTCACCTTCCTCTGGTCGGGGCTGGCACTGACATATTTCTTTCCGCCACCATCATCCAGGGAGGACGACATGGATGATCTAGACTGGATCTTTCTTGGGTCACTGTTGTTTCAACTTTTCTTCCTCTGGAGTATCGTGCGGCATGGGATCATGGGCGGGTATTGGCGAATGATTAGCAACATATATGGAGGCTGGGTCAAAACATTGGGTTGGGATTGGAACTTGAACTGGCAGCAAAGAGCATGGAACTGGATTGGGAACTGGAAGTCGGGGAGATCGTCAATCGCTACCAGGCCATGGAGGTTTGGGCTTGGGAGCAAGGCCGGGGGGTTTCCTAGGTTCTAGGTTGGGTTAAATTGCATATGTAGTAGGAGATCAGAGTGGAGAGACAGGTGATGGTAGTTGTGGATAATAACACGAGCATGGGAGGTTTTCTGGCTTAACTTATGCTTTTGCCCGCGTAAATATCGTATCCAGTGACATGGATCATGATGCTACACTATACAGGACATGGAGGTAGAGTAAGTTGGAGGAGATTTGCAAGGCTGTCAACTTCAAACGCCCAATTCTTAACGTCAATTGTCGTCTACCTTCATCGGGCTGCCTGATTGTCAACGAAGACAAAACGAAAAAGTACAAAAAATTGAACAGAGCAGTTAACCGTAACCGTTGGCAAGGACTACCCAGACGCTGTACCAGAGTGCCTGTGGGTCGACAAATTGCCTGGTAGCTGTAGGTCGCAAGAGAAACGCACGCCGTCATAGGAATTGAACCCATAACCTCGTGGTAGGTGAGTGGGAGTCAATGCCAATAGGCCATGGCAACAACTTTCTGTTCTCGGGTGGTGCTGGGTGGTTGCTGGGTGGTTGCTGGGTGGCGCTATATAAACTTGGAGCTGTGGCGGGGTGTTGGGGTGTTGGGATGGGATGGAAGGAGGGAGGAGGCAGGTACGGGGTGTTGAAATGGAAGGAGCCCAGGCAGGCACGCCCGGGGTCAGTTTGAATTGGCACCCCTTAGCCAAGGAGATAGGAGCATGAGGTGCGAAAAGGATAAAGTACTGTACTTGAGGAATTTGAGATTTCAGTTGTCAGTGTCCCAAAACGCTCTCTGTCTAGGGGACGGCAATTGACGGCCGGTTCCCGTCTCTATTCACAAGCTCAAACCTCTATCTCATCCCTTGTAAGGCTTGCCAGCGCCGCCCGGCTACCTTGATCATGCACCAGCTGTTGCTCACCTCGCCAGTCCATCCGCCCAGTCAAGAGAGATCTGAGCCACTCGATTCCACACCTCCTTCGGTTCATACGGCGCTGGCCGCCCGTCGCCGAATGCTTCAGCCCTGGCGAGTGCATTGCTGATGACGGTAACCCATCCTGTCCTCAATTACACGCCCGCTCGGGTTGGAATTCCCAGCGCAGTGTGGCTCAGAACCAGGCCAGCCTCGCTCTGAGGCATCGATACATTGTATGGTACAAGGATTATTTATACACGGCTGCAATGAGGTCGCGAACCATGGTATCTATGCCCCTAGCCTCCTGAGGATTCTATCCCTAACCACGCGGTGAGCGACTTCGGCTCCATGCTGTAAAGAGATAGCGCCAATGATCGCGAAGAGGGTCGTGTTGAGGACTACCGTCAACCCAGAGGCGTCGAGGTTTTCAGGCTGGGAGCGGGCGTTTGTTAGTTGTACATCTTTCTTTGTGCTCCGAGTAAGGTAAAGACAGCACACATACCAGCCTGGGCTTCCACCTGATGACCTCCGGTAACCCAATGTCAATCGCCAGCTTTGCCAATTTCTCTTTTTGCGCAATATCCTGTGGCTGTCTGATGTTGAGCTTGTCAATGTTCGCTAGGGCAGGGTGCTGGAACGGTTCGCGCCCGAAGGGATCCTCAATGGAGTGCTCTGCTGCCGTAGCCGGCGAGACAAGGATGCTGCGCATGGTTTCGAGGGCGAGGATTTGCCGTCCTGTTATCCCGACCCAAGTCAGCACTCCTAATCCGGATCTCGTACAAAGGATCCTTAAGCAAGGAACCCACCGAAATATGCCAGCCTCGTGTTGAACCCTCTCCGTCCGTGGTCAAAGCTCTTGTGGGTGATGGCCAGCCATTTGATCTCGGCTGGGAGCATGTTGCTCCCGTTCGTTCCCAGCAGGCGGTTATACATGGCATCGAGCTTGGCGGGGTCCTCGTTGCAGTGCCATACAGTCCGCCGCGGGTCCTTGGGGATGTTTATGGAGAAACCTGGGCCTTTCATCCGCTCGGGTGTGTACGACCATCGTGGTCGGTCTTGTTGTTCGCTAGCTTCGACAGCCTCGGTATTGCGCGATGGGGAGGCGGAAAGTTGACGGATTTGGTGCCCGAGTTGGCGTGTGATTGAGTGCGCCGGCCCGCTGCTGCATCTTTGGAGGGCTTTGCAGGCGGAAGAGAGTGCACTGCGAGGGGCGTTGAGAGACATTGAGGCGATATTCTTGGGTTGAAGGAAGCTCGTTGTGTCTGTTTCGCATACGAGAGACGCTTTTTTTTTTGCGATTCGACAGTTCCTGACGCCGCGCAGCTTTGTTTCCACACGGGGAAACTTCGGGCCCGGCTGGGTCCGCGTAGCCCCACAAGCGCGTGAACCCCACCAACCACGGCAGGTGTGCAGTCGGTGGAGGCTCCTGACGCTCCGCTAAACTCACTCACAGACGGTTCATCAAGGTGTACCGTACCCGATCGCCGATCTTCCCCAGACTCAGAGACCTGAACGGCAACGTTAGCCAAACTGCCAAAGATACCTAACCTGGGGAACCCAATTGGCTCTGAAGTGCTCGCCTCCAGTTTCTGTTGACTTGAGTGCTCCATGTCTTCCTCCACGCCAACTGCCCCCAAGCGTGCAAGGGACGGCCCTGCAGCGAGTTCAAGCAGCCTTCGAGACAAACTCGCAGCCATCTTACCCCAGGGTCACAGATTCGGCATTCATCATGTGTCGACACCACCAACTAAAACAGAATCGCTCTGTCCTGCCCCACCAGGAGAACGGCCAGACAAAACCTATCGAGAACAACACTTTCTTGCCATCTCCATCTATCCTCAGAGTTCTACGGCTGCTCCCTTGAAGCGCGCATCGCCGGGCGCTGATCACCTCAAAGACTCGGACGGAGCCCGGAAGCCCTTACTCGTCTTTTCCATTGAGGTCTTCATCTTTACAACCGCGTACCAGACCACCTTCTTTGTATCCAAAGTCGACTCCACTGGCTACCTCCATCTGCTCAACCTGCCAAAAGGCGCCGCCTCCCCAATCCGCCAAGTCTGCGCCACCTTCCTCACATACCTCCTCAACCACCGAAGACGCAACCATGTACAGTCCGTTGTGAACCTCTTTGCGCGCGCACAGGCTCAGTACCTCTTTCCTGGGAGTGTGCGCAACAGCGGCAAACACGTCCTGGATGACTGGGGTCTCGTGAGGTGGTGGTGCAAGACCTTGAATCCGCTCCTGGAAGGTTCACCCGCGGACTCATGGCAATGCGCCAGAGGGTATCTCCTTGTGCCTGGACTCGAGGAGCAGGAAGCCAGGAGCCTCATTCCGCGGACAACGGGGAGCCCCAAGAACTGGGTTGTTGGCCATCCGCTCGAGAGGATATCACACTACACCCGTGACGTCGGCTCAGTGCCGCCGCGATGTCTGATACCGGGGTACCCCGACGATCCCAAATCGCGGTTCCGTGATGAGTTGGACGAGGAAGTCTCCAAGAGGAGACAGAGTGTTTCGGCCTGGAAAAGCGTCAAGACTCTAGACCAGTTCTGGGAGATGATGGCCTTCCGCCAGGAGTGTTCAAGCGGGCGTCTCACGGGGTTCATATGGTTGGTCTTTGACTCGGATCAGCTAAAGGAAACTCACCCCCAAGCGTCCGTCCTAAGGGATGCAGCCGCAAGCTCATCCAAATCGGCCGCCTCGCCCGCCGGACCCAACTCATCACGTTCCAGCGCTGCTAAAAGAAAAGGCAAACCGAAACGAAAAGGCCCGATCGCCACTCGCGCGCCCAGGATCAAGACTCATTCCCGCAACTATCGTTTCGCTGGTCGGACCACGACAGCCTACTATTCCTGGCCTGTTGAGGGTCGTGGCGCGAAGATCGTAAACGAGTCAGAATACAAACGCATCGTCGAACTGTTGCTGCATCTCGACTTTTCTACGCTTGACAAGGCCATAGGGAGCTCGCAGCGTTGGATTGGCGAGGTGGATGCTGGCGCTTCGTGGGATGGGGAGGTTGTGGGTACGGCACCGTTGCATGTGCCGAATCTGACGGGCGGTAGTAATGTGGCTTCTGCTGGGGTCGGTGGTGGAGGTGATGGTGATGGGAAGGTGGCTAATCTGACGGGGACTGGGTTGGTTAGGAGGAAGAAGGGGAGCGAAGTGTCGGGGGGCGAGCAGTTGGAAGTTGCAGAGAGGATTTCGGGAGGTGCTACGGCGGGGGCAGTGACAGAAGGGGTGAACCTGCTTGGCGCGAATCTGGTGAGGAAGAAGAAAAAGGGATCCGATGGCCAGTGAGTTTCAAATATCAGCATCGGTGGACGAGAGTCGAGGTTCAGATTTATCGAGGCATATCGAAAGGCATCAGTGAACCGGTTGCGCGTTGTTACGCCCCACCATGGGTCCCTCGAGAGGGCTGCCTTTGGTCGTAGCCGTACCTACTAGCCTGCACCAGATGGGAAATCTACTAGCTGAGCTGTCACGGGCATGGCGCGGCGCAGGTTGGATCGACAAGATGTCGAGCACATGGTATTTTCAAGTGGATACTAGGTAGACTTCTAGGTTGGAAAGCATTGGAACTGACCCATCATACCAGCCCTGCCAATACAACCGAATCCCTCAAACCCGCCGTCTCTTTGCGGCTGGGCCGTCATCTCCCCCCGGCCTCCTGTTCCTCACCTCAGCCAGCTCTCGATCAACCCATGCCTTCGCCTCACGCAGAAGCTGTTTCTCCCCCCTCCTGACCCAGACTGCCATCCTCTTGCGCCCAGTCACC
Organism: Canariomyces notabilis; assembly: GCF_033297395.1. Taxonomy (NCBI): domain Eukaryota; kingdom Fungi; phylum Ascomycota; class Sordariomycetes; order Sordariales; family Chaetomiaceae; genus Canariomyces; species Canariomyces notabilis. The sequence continues at coordinate 115,273 of NW_027041862.1, forward strand.
TGCCTTTCTCCCAGCAACCGTTCATCCTCCTCCAAAGAAGTCTGATACTGACCCTCTTGATCCTGTAGCGCCCCGCGAACGCACTCCAAGTACAGCTCCTTGCGTATATCGCGGTCCGAAAGTGCCCTGACGACGACTTCAACATCAGGCTTGATATTCTTAACCGCCTTGAGAAAAGTCTTGAACTGCTTCTCCAGCTCATCCGGCAGCCCGTCAAAAACCGCTTCCCCAACCAACCGCCCGGTGGAGTCTGGGTCCGGGCTCGAACGTTCTAGCACGAAGCTCTTCTCAAACCCCTCGTCCTCATCCGAGAGAGATTCAACAAGCTGCGTCACCCTTTCCCACTCCTCCCGGCGCATCCCACCCCCTACTCTCTCTTTCAACCTCTTCTCAACCAACTCCCACGCCAATTCAACAGCATCATACCTCGCATGCTTGGCCGTGACATACCCATATCTCCTCAACAGCTCAGCACTAGAAAGGCTCCCGTAATAATTCAGAATCTCTTCCCCAGCATGAATGGTACGCAGCGCGGTGGCTGTTAGACAATCCTCGTGGTGAGCGATGTGTGCGTTGAACTCGGCGTCGGCGTTGAGCATGTCCGCCATGGGCACCATGCCCAGCATCGTCTTGCCTTCTCTATCTTCGACCCAGCCGTCCCCCTCCTCACCGTCTGCTCCGAGTCCTGAGGCGGAGTCGTCTGTCTCGGGCTCAAGGTCAAAGGCGTATGCCATGATGGTGCTGCCCATGCGGTGGGCGAGGGCGAGCAGTTGGGTATCGTCGAGTTTGGGGCTTGGGCTGTTGGCGGGGAAGAAGATGTGTGGGTGGTCGTGGATGATGGGGAGGATTTTGGACCGGATCATTTGGTCGGCTGAGTCCTTGCCGATGCGGTGGATGAGAGCGCTGGCTTGGAGTTCGGAGAGTTCGGTGTCGGACCAGAACATGGGCGTGTCGAAGGTTGAGGGGAGGATGTCTAGGTAGGGTTTCCAGCGGGAGGCTGGGCCTTGGAGGAACTCGTAGATCATGATTAGGATGAGCAGAGTCCATGAGTCCTGGGATTTTGAGGATGCCTCGTCGCCGTCACAGGACTCTGCATCGTCGTTTTCGAGGTCGAAGAGATGGGGAAGCTGGGATTTCAGGGCGGAGGTTGAGGCGCAGATGATGGCATTGCGGGGGATGGTGAACAGAACGGTGTCTGGTGGGATGTCGGCTTTGGCAACTGATGATCAGGTTAGACATGGCTCTCACTTGAAGGTCTTTATGATTCACTTACCGATGCCTCGACCTGCATTCTGTTGCCGCAAGTCCCTGATTTCGATGTCGTTGTGAAATGTTGCGCCAGGTAGCGATTGAAACCAATCGACGAACCTTTGAGAGCTCTCGTTGAAGTCAGAATTTGTTTCCATGTCGACGTCCATCGTGAAAAGGTACGATGCTGCAGCCAGTCCTGAGAGAGCAAGAAACCCAAAATTTTTTGCTGCATGAACTTGGAAAGTTCCTCACACCCTAACCCTAGGATACAATTCGTTCGACGTGCGGGTTAGGGTCTGGCTGGTATGAGAAAAGGGGGAACGGGCAGGAGGAAAGAGGAGGAAGGGAAAATAACACTGGTAGGCTTATCGAGTGCTGCATAACTAGTGGTGACTATTATCACACTTAGCTGACATGAAGACTCGCAGAGACAGACCATTCTCGCGAGTCCAAGTTGTACTTATCAGGTGGATTTCGATACGCCAAGTTGAACTTCTTGAAGAGATCCGGATAGAATCCACCCTGAGCAGAGATGTAATCTACCGTGCCATGTCCTTCTACCGTACCACGAACAGTATCATTACCCCCTCCAAACCTCCTCGTCCGCCCGCCCTCTAACGACGCGACCTCTTAAGCACAAACGCACCCCTCTCAATCGTGTTCACCAGAATATACCCACTCTTAAAGAACGGATAATGAGACCACGTCCCAACAAAATCCACCACCCCCCCATTCGGCAGATTATCATCCTCTGGATAGATATCAAAATACCCGACCTCCTTGACTCTCGCACCCGTAGGATCACGGGGCAGGCTGGAGATATCCAGGATGCGCAAGCCAGAGCCGTAGTTGCTCTGGTAGGCAAATCCGTCAATGACAAACTGGTTGTGGTCGATGCCATAGGCCGGGCTGCGGAAGACGCCCGTCTGCTTGGGGTTCTCGAGCGAGCGGATGTCCCAGAAGTAGGTGATGGGGTACCCGCTGGCGGCCGGCCCGGCGCCGTCGTACTCGTCGTACTCGTCGTCGAGGACGAGGAATTCTTGCCAGTTGGGGTTGGTCACCCAACCTTGGTGCGTGTCTAGTTTGATTATGGTGATTAGCTACCAGATTGGGACGAGGAGTAAGAGGACGGAGCGGTGCGGGATGCATGAGGGGACTTACAGCTGGCACCTTCGTAAGAGGTCCTTGAGATGATGTTCGTAGCGTTCTTGTCCGTAACATCGTAGCTAATGATCCGATGCTGTTAGTGCTTTTCCAAGTTGTTGGGCCTTCATGTTGTCGATGTTCCAAGCACAGCGCCACTTACATGGTCAAAGTATCCTCATTATACCCATAGCAGATATCCCTGCCAAAGTACTTCTTATCCGGGCCACGGTACACCAGGCACTGAGCATCATGCACATATCCATCGCCTGAGGCGCAGCCCAGTCCCTTGGGGTTGCTGGGATCCTTCAGGTCGATGAAGATGAGGCCGGAACGGCAGGTATCGTTGCGCGGCGCGGCACCAACAGCAACAGCGTACTCCTTTTCCTCGTTGACTACCACATTGTGCGTGCGGCCAATGGGCAGCCCGTTCCACAGGCTTGTGACATCGGTGTCAGGGTTGAAGACTTTGGGTTTCTTGGGGTCGATGCTGAGCAACTGCACGTGCATCCGTCAGGTCAGCCCACTGCTCCTGAACCCAGCCAGTTTTTGAGGGGAGAGTGAAATGCTAACCTTTGACATGTCAAACACCTGGATACCGTGATTGACAGCCTCACTGCCAATGACAATGTAGTTCTTGTACCCGCGGATCTCTCGCCAGATGGATGGCTGGGCAGCGCTAGACTGCGGCAAACGGCCCAGGTAAACAAGCTTGCCCTTGGGCGTGATCTCGGCAAAGGCGGCGCCGTCTGCTTGGGCAATGGCGACGAACTCGCGGCCGTTGCGGCTGGTCCAGCCCCAGGACGACGCGCCCTCGCCGGTTTGACTGCCAAGATCGGCGTGGCTCACAAAGTCGTAGAAGTCGATCTAGGTCCAAAGTCAGTGTCTATAGTAGGTGCCTTGGTGGCAGATGAGAAGGTTGAGGCCGTACATTGTTGCACCGGAATGTGTTCAGGGGGTCGCCAGGGACGAGTTCGACAACCCCGTTCTTGCATTTGATTGCGCCGTTCCCACCGCGGCTCCTGTACTTGCGGGGGTTCATGGCTCCGTTCTTTCTTTGTTGTTCCCATGTGGCCTGGTGGTTCGTTGCTTCAATGTCAGCTATTATCATGTCCTCTCTTGGCCACCAGACTGTACTGGTAACTCGTAATCACAGAGTGAGAATACGTACCATCTTTTTGGCCATGAGCCCCTCATGGACAGAACCGCTTTCGTAGATCTGCGCCGTCAGTGCATTCGGCTGCAGCTCCCTGGCGGTGACGCCATGGCCGAGCAGTGCCGCGGCGACAAAGGATACGAGTTGGGGAGTCCTCATCTTGGATGAAGTCTTCGACGGGGCGCACAAGTCGTGTCGATGATTGTCTTGGTATGCCACGGGCGGACTACCTGATGCGAAGGCCTATTACTTCCTTCATGACGGATGGCCCTCTCTTTATCTTCTGCCTGTGCCCTGGACCTCAATGGCCACCTACCTACTAGATGCTTGCATCTTATGTGAGGCTACGTTGCCAAGGTCCTCGAAATCCTACCGCCCTTGTATGCCAAGCCCAATACCCGGATCGAAACAAGCAGGTACGAAATGGCGATGTGGCGGACATGAATGTTGTCAGCCTTCGGGCAATGTTGGCCGTACCATAGAAGTTGAAGAGTGGAGGCCTTTCGCGCCCACGTCGTGGGTTTCCTTGCGAAAAGAGTCTCCTGCCTGTTCAGGAAAGTCTTTATCTGCCAGCGAGTTGGGCTCGACCACGGCGCTATCTTTGAACCTCGGGATCTTGGGTTGTAGTGACTGCATGACACATCGGTGCCAAGTCTTACGCTTAACATTAGCGTTAAAGCGGTCGGAGCTGCGGAGGATTGGAGCTGACAAACACCGAGCATTCATCCTCAAACAAAGTTATAAGAAACTCGAATCTTGTAAGTCAAACAAACGACCGGCATTTGCCATCCTACTACTACCTACCTTGACCACCTACTAGTACGTAGGCACACCACCATCTGCCTACCTCAGTTTAGAGCCCCGGCAAATGCTCCAGGTGCCGTGTTAGCTAACCCCACATTGCCGAGTGGTGGAGCTGACGGGACGTGCCTAGAACCCTGCTGGTGACTGATTGCGTGCTCATGTCAGGTTCCATTCCACCTATAGTCTATAGATGGCCGGTCCATGCCATGTCGACCCAACAACTGCGACTCAACCACTTCAACTTGAAGATATCAACCAATCACTGGCTACCTATAGCAATCAGATTCACACTATACACCATTCGCTTTCTAGAAGGTGTGTTTGCCCAAAAAGCTCTTCAATGTTGCTGTAACTCCGCCTTCCGGAGCTCTCAGCTGGCTGATTACGCACTTCTCCCATTCTCACCTTAGCAAGGAAAAAACGGCAGCGGCCATAACAATCTCATAGTTGACATTGCCGGTGGTTCGGCCGAACCACCAACTCCACCGTCCGGTCCCGGGCCCCGGGCACCGCTGCTCTAACGCCGTCGTCCCGAGAGAGTCAGGGTTAGGGCTAACGGTGCATGATATAGGGGCTATTAAGGGAATTGGGCGCGGCATGGTATGTCTATCTGGGAAAGGGGAATAGAATAGGACGGGAGTAATGCATTCAGATACTAGTACCATATTAGTGGTGTGCTCGAGCACACATATGTATTCGTCATCTGGGAATTGGACTTCTCGAATTCATATTGTGTTCCCCCTGGCATTGGGGCAACGGAGTATTACATGATTCTCGACCGGAGCCTCATAGCATCCCAACAGCTGGTGAGACAAGTCTAGGTAGTCTAATCTAACCCCTTGGTTCGCTCACTCCCTTCTTTTCTTTCCACCGTCACCGTACATCCACCTCCCTGGACCCATGGCCGTTTCACATACTCCAGCTAACAACAAAGAGCCCGCCAACAAACACGATAAACACGGTATACAGCTGCACAAAGCCACACTCCCACCCGCTCCAGCTCCCAGCTTTGGCCTCGGGTCTCGCATACCTGGCCCCTTTCCCACCCTGCTCCCTTTTCCCCATCAACTCATCCCTGTCAGCCACATCAGGCGGAGACAGCGCATAGCGCAGCGGCGTGAGACAGGATAGGGTGGCGGGGATCCAGATGTGCGACGGCCAGGCTACGCTTTGCAGGAGCTGGATACCGATGGGATAGACCTCCTGCCCCAGCAGGGGGTTAGAGTGTGTCTGAGATATCATGATGTGCCGGACTCGCAGGCCTGCAGTGAGGAGAGATACGAAGATGACAAGCAGCTGCACCCAGGCACCACAGTCGAAAAGTATGTGGCGTAACCGGGGATAGAGAGGGGCGCGGAGAAGGCGGGAGCGTTCGTGCACGCTGCTGCGCAAAGACCCGGTGGCTGTGAAGGTGGTTACGCGCCCGCCGAGGGAGGAGGGGAGAATGAAGCTGCGGAACCAGGCCGTGGTGAAGTCTGGGAGTGAACAAAGTCAGTCAGTCAGTCAGCGGGATGTTGAAGATAGTAGGGAAAGATGGGGGATGTGAACTAACAGGGAGCCATGTACATGCTCAGACACGTATCCATCATGACGGTGCGATAGCCAGCCAACACGGCCAAATGGCAGCTGTGCAGCCACTTGGTGAGGACAAGGGCGCAGTGGATGCGCAGGAGCAGACGCATCTGGTCGGCGTCTTGCCAGTACACCAGCCGGGTGTTGGTCAGAAACAAAAGGGGCGTCATCACCATTCCCAGCGTGGCCGCGTGGGGCTTGATGTGCACGCTCACGGACGAGGAGAAGCCGACCAGTCTGGTGATCAGGGGCATGCGGCGGGTCCAGGTTTGGGATATGTACCCTCGGAAGCGGAGGGCCATTTGGCAGCCGCCGATGTACTGCGACGTGCTGTCAGTCAACTTGTTCCAGGAAACGGGGTAAGGGGTATAAGTAGTAGGTAGGTACTCACCCATCTCGTAAACTGCTTAACATGCCCCAAATACGTCTCGGGCACCAACCCATACTGCAACCCCTGCGGGATATACATGGTCCTCCAACCACAGGCCTGCATCATCATGGAGCTGCACACATCCTCGATCAAACAATCTGTCGGGAACCCGCCAATATCCTCGACCGCCTCCCTCCTCACAATCCAGCCCGACCCCAGATTCCACCCACACCCGCCCAAATCCCTCACAATGTCCATACAATACCAGTTCATCGCGCTCGTCTGATACAACGGATCGTTGTGCGGCGTGTTGTACATCAACTGCGCCGGACACACCAAGCCCAGCATATCATCCCTGACGATATGCGCCGCCACCGACCGTAGCCATTTCCTCTCGGGCACCATATCCGCATCCAAGCCCGCGACATAATCCGCTGCGCCCCCAGGCAGCCGCCTGACAACCTCCAAAGCATGGTTCAGATTGCCCGCTTTATACCCCGCGGTCCGGGTCCCCTGCTTCACGCGGGATGTATAATACAACTTCGGATAATTCATGTTCTCAGGCTGCCCCTGCCCCTGCGACAGCGACTCGACCCAAGCCCTCAACTCGGCCGAGGCACCGTCGTCCGACACGACCACACGGAACCGGCGCGGCGGGTAATCCACGCGGAGCGCGGCGCGGACCGTGTCCTGGATTATGTCGAGCCGCTCGTTGCAGACGGGGATGAGCACGTCGACAAAGGGCACGGCGCCGGCCCCGTTGTCGCCGAGGAGAAGGAGGCGGGGACGCCATCGGGCTAGCGACGTGCTGGCTTTGACGAGGACCGCTAGGAGGGAGTCGACTAGACAGACACAAGACACGGTCAGTACCTTACCCGCTAGTAGTAGTACTATTGAGGAGGTGTGTATGATGATATGATGATGAGCTCACTGTTGGTGACGAAATCCAGCGCAAGCATGAGCCACGCCAACCAGCGGTGGAGCAACGGCAGGCTCTCGGCTATGGGGGAGAAGGCGAGGGTCTGGGCTTGGATGTACGAGGCCCAAATGGCCAGGAAGCAGGGGACGGCGCCGGTGACGAAGAAGAGGCGTGCGACGAAGCGCTGCCAGGGCAAGTGGTGGATCGCGTCGGGCTCCGGGTCGCGCGTGATGACCAGGCAGTCGTCGTCTATGAACGGCGGTGCGGTGGGTGATAGGAAGGAGGTCTTCTCGTTGGGAAAGTAGGAGGAGGAGGAGCCATGAGACGAACTGGAGGCGCTGCTGCTGGGAGGACTAGAAGAGCCACTACCGCTACTGGGAGGAGGGGAGGAGCGGTGGCCAAGGTAGACGCGAGGTCTGCTTGCCTTGCTGCTGATTTGGCTGTCTTCTAGCATGGAGGGCATTGTGAAAGAGTGGTGAATATGAGATGGGTATACCAGCTGCTCAACTCCCGTGTTTATGGTGGAATTCAACAGCAACTAGGTAAGTGGAGGACTTCAACTTATAACTTTATAAGTGCCATGGCCGGACGTAGTGTGCTCACTTCCGTTGCCGTATCTGAAATTTTGTTTCTTTATTCATTTATTTATCGATTTCCCCCCCCTTTTATTCTCCTTTTTGCCTTTCCGGTCTTTTATTCTTCTTATCTGCTATACGGAGGAGGTACAATACCTAGGTACCTAGTCATCGCACCTGGGCCTTGTCACTCGGTTCGGTCTAGACCATGCAGGAGCGTGACTGACACACCGCGACCCCCGACCCCTCCTGTCCGGTAGGAGAATCCGGTATCATCATTGCCGCGTCTTGTGGTGGTGAGGGGTTCTGGGGGATCTTACTGGGGCTGAGGGGGCTGAGGGCTCTCTTGACTACATACACTGCTCTCTTGGCATCGGCTTCCCAGTCTTCCTCGATAGGAGGGTTGAGGGCTTCGTTGGGGGGTGTAATTACTTCTTCTTCTTCGCAGGGTGGGGGGTACAAGCAGGGTAGGGTCTTGGCCTTCACGAAAAGGGTAAAAGCAGTAGTAGTTGGGCGTTGGGGGCTAAGATATGGTTCAAACGGTCCTATCTATTTGTAGTTTACCGACGGTCAGAGCCTTGGTTTCCGTCTTCTTGCTCACTTATTTTCCCCTGTTGCTACTGTCGGGAGGCAACGCCGCTAGTAACTACAGTAGAATTACTGGACCTGTGCCATTCTTAGCATTAAAAAATCTTACCTGGTATAGGCTAGATATCCTTTCTCAGAAGGGTATAAGCCTAGAAATCAGTGAAGACAGGTCTATATGAATCGAGTTGAGGGTGGCGGCGTTGCAGGTGGTCGGTACACCGCCGGACAGGTCCTTTGGACTCGAGTTGGTGTATGGTAATACCTGACGATTTTGTATATAGGACCTACTAGCATTGACAGCACGTCCGCCATGGTTTAGTATCGTCGTATAGGGCCCAAACGTTGAGGGCAAACAACAACAAACATGAAAAAAACCATGCAGTGACCTCGGTCTGCACCAGCCTTAACCTTCCCACTGCAGTTCCGACCCCTGACACTGCGCTCACACAGTACTACTAGTAGTTGCACTATCACCTGGGCATGCAGTCCAGGCTTCTGCGCCTCCTGCAGTGTCACGTCGGCGACTCTCGCATTCTCCAAGCCGTCTATGCGTCGTATACGCCTTGTGTATTACTTCATGTGAGTCCGAGATCCAGGTGAGTGCCTACATGTACTTACTCACTGCGGGATACATATGAGTAGGTACTTTACCTTGGGCTCCGGAAGCGGCCGCCGAACAGAAAGAGGAAGCGGTATCTGCTACGTCATCTGCGATATGATGCGTTGTAAGCTAGTAAATTAGTACTAGTAGTGATGGCTAGAGGGTAGAGCCCGAGTGAACGTACAGATGGTTGCTGGATGCGTCTCTTTCGGGATATTCAACCTCACACTTGACGGGAGATGAATCATGAGGCTTTCCAAACCACCAGCGATGTCCTGTATACTCCCTTACACGGCGGTTAGAAAGACGCGCACCATCATCACCACGGCAATATTCTCACTCCTCGTCTTGTCCCTCCTCTATCGGCACCATTCCAACACCCCCTTCCCTCTCCACCTCCTCACCACCAACGATGCCTCCTCCAAAGGCCGCTGGTCAACACCCATACCCCTTCCCCTCGTCCCCGTTGCTGCGGCAGTCCTCCCGCAATCCGGCAAGGTCCTCCTCTGGTCCGCCGACAAGCCCACAGTCTTCTCCAACGGCACCTCCCTTACCGTCATGGCCATCTACGACCCTTTGACCGGCCACATCTCGCCACGAAACATGTCCATGACCAACCACAACATGTTCTGCCCCGGTGTATCCCTCGACGGGCTCGGCCGCCCCATCATCACAGGCGGGTCCTCCCCGAACCAAACCAGCATCTACTCCCCCCAGCAAGACACGTGGCTCACCGGCCCACCACTGCAAATCGGCCGCGGCTACCACGCGCAAGCCACTCTGTCCGACGGACGCATCTTTACGATCGGCGGCTCCTGGTCGGGCTCCATTGGCCAGAAAAACGGCGAGGTTCTCAATCTCAATCTCAATCTCAATCATGATCTCAACCCCTGGCAGTGGTCCCCTCTCCCTGGCTCCGTCGTCGCACCCATGCTCACCAACGACACGCTGGGCATCTTTGCATCCGACAACCACGCGTGGCTCGTCGCGTGGAAGAATGCCTCCGTCTTCCAGGCCGGTCCGTCGCCGTCGATGAACTGGTACGGCACGATTGGTCAAGGCGACCACGCCCCTGCCGGCCTGCGCGGGACTGCCAACATGAACGACGCCCAGATGAACGGCAATTTTGTTCTCTACGACGCGGCGCAGGGCAAAATCCTCACGCTCGGCGGTGCCACGAGCTACTCGGGTGCAATAAGCACCAACGCAGCGCATGTCATCACGTTGCCCTCCGTGCCGTTCCTGAGTCCAGAGGTGGAGGAAATACCACCCATGCGGCACGCCCGCGCATACGCCAACTCGGTGGTCTTGCCGACGGGAGATGTGTTGGTCGTAGGGGGCGCGTCGTACGCCATGCAATGGACGGATGTGAACGCCAGCATGGTTCCGGAGCTGTGGGACCACAAGACGAGAGAGTTTACGGAGATGGCAAGGATGGATGTGGCCAGGACGTATCATAGTGTTGCCGTTTTGTTGCCGGATGCGAGTGTGTTGGTGGGAGGAGGCGGGCTGTGCTGGGAGACGTGTCGAGGGAGGGAGAAGGAGGTGAATCATTTGGATGTGCAGGTTTATAGGCCGGGGTATTTGTTCAGGGATGGGAAGGGGGAAAGGAGGGTGAGGATTAGCGGGGTGGGGAATACGAGGGTGAGGCCGGGGGAGAGGTTGGAGGTTGAGGTTGCGCATGTAAAAGGGGAGGAAAGGATCGAGTTTGCAATGGTGAGGTATGGGTCCGCGACACATGCGGTGAATACCGATCAGAGGAGGGTAGGCCTAGAAGGGGTGAGAGTGGCGAGGGGAAAATATGTGGTCAGGATACCCGAGGACCCGGGGATTATGATACCGGGGTATTGGATGTTGTTTGCTATTTCGGCAAAAGGGGTGCCGTCTGTTGCGGAAACCATTCTTGTTGAGAGAGTTTTGGGTTAGAAATAGTTCGTGCTACCTAGCCTATGGGAATCTCCAGTTTCCAATCTTGTAGAGGGACAACTTGAATGGAAGTGCTAATACATGTCGAGGCCGGCTCCCAGCGGGGACAGAAGACAACGGCCACGGTGGAGTTACCGGCAGGTATGTCAATGCAGAGCACGCTGATGCCCTCGTTTGCCATGTCTTGGACGTCATTTGGCAATCGGGGGTCAGTGACTAGCCGGACAGCGGGGGCCGTGTAAAAGGAGGCGGTTGAAGGGGATGCGAGCAGAACATCTAGCGTCTTGCCGTCGAGTGCTAGATCTGGTACAATACCACTTATTAGCCATCAGACAAAGGGAGGAAGACGAAGATCAAGGGTATGCTGCAAAAGGCTTACGAGCCAATCTCCCGTTGTTGCTGTATACAATCGACGCATTGGTATGCATCCTCCATTGACTCCCCCTCTCCGCCTCGAGGATCTCATCTTGCAACAGAAGCCGCTTCCGTCCTCGGAGAAGCCGCAAGCCGCGCCAGATGTGTGTCCCATTATAGGCCTCGGTGAGATTGGCAATCCAAAACGCCCCGTCGTCCAGCGATTCAAGAATCTGGTCATCAGCCCGGCTGCTCTCGAACCGGGTTCGGGCTGTGGCATTGGCCCTCTGATTACGCCCATCGTATACTATCGTGTTCTGCCCTTCTGTCCGGCAACGATAGTAGGTCCAGCGCAGGCTGTCCTGGTCCTCGCTTGAGAAGTAGCCCGGCGCCGAGTAGTCGTCCTGGCAGAGCTCGCCCGCCCACCGCACGCCCATGGCGTCGAGGACAAAGTCACCCGCGTCGAGATTGCCGTCTAATGGCGTGGTAGTATCAGTTGAGCATATCCACCAAGCAGACAACGTTAGCAGCATGAGTACATGTACAGTACATACGTGTTGCATGACCAACCATCCGTCCTGCCTTCATGGCAGCGAAAATTCCCAACGGATCCGTCCAGGACGATCTCATCGACACCCAAGCACCCTGAGAATCGGCAAAGACTTTGTCAAGCGGTAGATCATGGTACCATGAGCCCGTAACATGCGGGTTGTACCACAACATGGCGAGCGGGTCGCTTGCATCGGGCCGGTCTCGTTGGTAGAGCGCGTACAGGGGCATGTTGAACTCGTTGCCGTAGAACAGTAGCGCGTTGGCGGTCGCCGTGAGTTTTACGGGGCCGCAGTCGCCGTAGTTGAACTTGTCGGTCATGCCGTAGTTGTATATGTGGAACATACCCGTTTCCCGGAATGCCGGGTTCGCCGTCAACATGCCATGCGTGCTGCCGGTTGCTGACAGCAGCGCCGAGGCTAGCTGGGCATGTGCCTGGGTGCCAAAGTACCTAATCAGGTGTCAATCAAATGTTAGTCTCACCTCCTCAATTGCAAGGGGTAACACTCAGGCAGAAGAAGGGGTCAATAATATCCGCTACCAGTAGTCAGGGGTTTCGACCCACGTCCCGTCTGATTCCACAGACTGGGCACAGAATTTTGCGGCATTCTCGATCGCCTGAGGGAGAAGCTGTCCCGAGACATTGGTTGGGTCCTCGTGGTAGACGGCCAGCGACCCGATCACCATTGCCCCGTTCGTGACGCCTAGACGGCATTGACATGTGAGCAACTGCCATGTGGGAAAGAAAGAATCCAAGACAGAACTCACAATTCCAATTCCCCTTAACCGAGAGAAACCATGCATCGTTCTGGTACGCCTCAAGACCCTTCCGCAGTCCCAGGTCAACGATTGACCACCGAATCGCCTCCCTCTCGGCCGAATCCCACGCGTCGTAAAGCCAGTCGTAGGCGATCGAAAACGCAAGCAAAAACTCTGCAACATCAAGCCAGTGTCTGTCCACTATAGCATTAGCCGTCACCCATCCTTCCCTTTCCTTCTCCATATCATCCTCAACTCCCAAAGATCACTACTAAGGAAAAAACGAACCCGGAATTCCAATTATCCCCTTGCACCCCAAAGTCAAACCCCTGGCCGGTACCTGTCCCTGTCCCTGTCCCTGTCCCATTCCCCGCAGCCACAACAAGCTCCTCCCAGATCCTCCTCTTCCATTTCATCTTTCCTTTGCCACCCTCCGCCGACATGCGAAACGCATACGCCCACAGCTTGATCCGCCGCTGCACCTCGCGTGCCACGTCCAGCACCCCGCTCGTCCCGTCCACGACGTACCGCGGTGGCGGCAGGATAAGACACTCAGCTGCCAGCGCAAAGATGGTCTGATTCCAGCTGTAAAGGTACGGGTCGGTTGCGATGAGATGTGGCAGGGAGGCCCATTTGTTGGAGGAGGAGGAGGCGCCTAAGGGGGAGGAGAATAAACGAGGGTGGTGGGTGGTGATGTTCAGGTGTAGGTGCTGGTTCATGTTAGGATTGTTACTGTGAGTGCTAGCATGGTAAGGGGCTGGATCGGGACGTGTTTGTGGTGATGATGATGATAGGAATCGCGGGGGGGAAGTGGAAGCGGAGGAGTTGTAGATTGGGATGCCGTGTGAAGTGCGGGAAATGAAGCTGAAGGTCACAGCCTGGGTGTTGGGGGGTTCTGGTTTGTTGGATCCATGTTGGGAGGTGAGAGAAAAGGGTTCAACTCTAAACGTGTCGGCAAATACATGATAATAGATATGTAGGATTGGAACAGACAGAGAAATGCATATCACGATGGTGAGAATGGTTGATTTTGGCGGCCAAATGTGAAGCATCATGATAGCGTCGTCACCGTGTGCCCGGGGTGCTCTCCTGAGACTGATAGATCATGAGATGTGTTGAAACAGATGAAGTTTACGGGTCCAACATGACGGGTAGCTTCATCGTCTTTGCATTAACCACGCCCATTTCACCTCAGCCTGCACAGCATAAGTGTATTGAAGCAGGTGCATAATACCAAAGTGATACAGGTACGGGCAGTACCACTTATGGTGGAACACTGGAATTGAATGGTGGTAGTATCTTCATAGTACTACCTTCAGTGGTAATATGCGTCAATCATTTCGCCATTACACAAGTTGTAGCCGGCAGCACTACCAGACCTCAACAAAGATCTGACCACCCTGAGCAGACCCAAGACTACAGTAGCTCCTGGTACATGTATACTGGTGTATACAAGTCCGAGGCATCCATGATCGCATCTGTGGTATGGGCTTACCCTAGCCTACCCCTATTACGATAGGCAGGTATCACTATTCACATCTCGTAGGGCCGAATTATTAGGTAGTAACGCCCAATGTAAGCCCCGATCGTGGTGACCGATTCAATAGTTAGATGCAACAGTCACCCCGCGGCCCCCACCCGCAGCACGAGATATGAAAGCCACCGGAACCGAGGTGGTCTACACTTGATGCGACCCGTCACCCGCCCCGGAAAGGAGCCGCCCCGGGCCGGACGACATGCAGTGCAATGCCATCATTGATCCTGTAGGATCCAGTACTAGAGCAGCGTGCAATAGGTACAAACCCCCACGGTCCCTTACTGTATTTAGTGACATTTCTGGCATCTCCCCGCCTATAACCTTGCATAGGTCCTTTACCTAGGTACCTGCCTAGGTAGTCTGTGTAGACTACACCAAAGTAGTCAGGTATTGACGTGATTTAGTCCACCTCAGGCTGTTACCAGACACGACAGTCTTGCATAAACCTTTAACCCAACGTAGCGTTACCTGCTCAGCACTAATGTACATACACTAAAGTGGTTTCCGGGCATACTACAAGGCTTGAAAAGCGTGAATGAGGCCAGGCCGGGTAGAAGCGAGACCCAGGCTGGAGCGGTGTGCCCTCGTATTATCTCCAATAAGACGTTTGTGTCCGTGTCGTCAAGATAGGTACCTAGATTACGTACCTAGGTATATAGTGAGAAATCTGCGATGCCCGAAAAACGACTAGTAAACACTAAACACTCTAGAGAACCAAACTCCTACTTAAAGGGTAATTGAATCCTTGTCTTGGACCAAGCGGGCTGGCATCCATGGATCGTACCAACAGTCTGACACCTGGAATGACCAGCCCTAAGTCCCGACCCTGTTATGGACGTGCGCTGTGTCGCTGATGGGTTCTAGTTTTAGAGGTATGAAACGAAAGGGTACCTTAGGCATACTTCACCTCTCAGGACAACCCCGGGCTATAAGCCCACCCCTCGGCCACTCGAATCACGCACTCCTCACCATCCTAACCCTAGCATGATACCCCGCAGCAGCAGCCATAGTAGAGCTGATAGCAATCTCATAGTTGACATTCCCCTGCCCCGCGGAAACCACCAACTCCACCGTCCGGTCCCGTGCTCCGCTATTCCACGCCGTCGTCCCGACCTTGCGAAGGCTCCATTCGACCCCGGGCTCGGTCTGCACCGACACGCGCAACGTCTGGCCCGGTTTCACAGAAAACACGTGTATACCCCCCTTGAACGACGAAATGCTAACCAGCTTAGAATATTCCTGCCCCACCGCGGCGGGGGCTACCACGTCGTTTGCACTGTTGTAGACACGCTTCGGCGGGCCACCGTGGACGTTTGTGATCTTCTGGCCGCCGGGGTATGCAATCGTGCCGTCGATGGAGGCGAGGATGAAACCGTGCCAGAGTCCGGGCGTGATTTTGGGGTCTGCTGCCAGTGAGGTGCGCTCTTCGTCGTAGCTGGCCTTGTTGGCGTGGCCTTTCATCCAGTTGTGCACGTCGGTTGGGGTCCAGCCGCGGTGCTGGTCGGCGTAGTGGAAGAAGAGGGCCGCGGCGTCTTCGTTTTGGTAGAGTGTCACGCCGTAGTGGTATTCTTCTGGGTATAATCCGCGGTTGAGGAAGGCAGATTGGGCGGGGTAGGACAGGCCGTCGAAGTACCGTGCAATCCCGCGGCGCCACCACTCGTTGCCATCTGTCCAGGCCGTCACGGTCGGGTGGTGGAAGTGCTCGACGCATCGGTACATGGCCTGGATGATGTCCTTTTGGAGGGCGGTAAGGGGTATGTTCTCCCAGTCGGCTGGGAACTCGACCAGGATGTAGCATGGGGTTTTGGTGCCCGAGTTGTCGTCGTCCATCTTGACATACTCGCCAACACCGCCGTGGGCAATGCCGACGTTGATGGTCAGCGGCCCCGCCAGGGACCCGAAGCTGCCAAGCCCCTTTTGGATGGCGTCCCCGAAGCCGTTGACAAACTCGTTGTAACGGGGCTTGGACTGCCAGTCTCCGGGAACCTGATACAGGCGGGCAGTGGTCGAGCCCTGGGTCCATGTCTTTGTCCAGACGTTACTGCAGTACTTCCCGGCGAGGTCTTGGTAGCCGTTCGGCAAGGTTCCTCCCCATACCGGGCACGGGAAGAGCTGCTTTGTCCACCACTCGGCAAGGTTGAAGTCGATAGGTGGTAGCTCGATAGGAGTCGAAAAGGATGGGACAGCTAGGGCTGCAAGGCTCGCTAGCAGTGTCAAAGTTGTGCGGGCCATGGCTGATGCAGTTGGTCGAGTGAAAACGGTGTCGGGCGTTCCTTTGATCGAGACTGAGGCGACGAAACGTTACAGCGTTTAATCGGAAAACGAAAGGCTTCCTTCCAGCCTGAGCCTCTGAGGTAGGTGAGGTATGTAAACGGGAGGTATGCTGGGTACAACGACCGACTGAATGTGATGAATGTTTACATGTACAAGTTTGAAGGGTTTTTGTCAAGAAAAATCCGACATTAGTGGGATGCTGGCTGTGAAGCCCCTTAACTACTCTGGCTCCAATTTGGCCCTCATCTTCCCCTGAAGCCAGGCTTTGGTGTTGCAATGTCCCATCCATCTATCATGTGTCTGTCACCAGCCTCAACTTGAGTAACAACACCGATGTTTTGATTGGCTACGCTGGTCTCGAGGTTGGACTTCATTTCCAGTTGCAAACCCAATCGCTAGTGTAGAAGGCAGTCTTGGACTTTCAGCCCTATTCTTGGCCCGAAGCTGAACGGTTAACTAGGGACCTATTGATTATGCCTCGTGCTCTGGCAAAGACTATTAAGCTCCCCAAAGATTGAAACAAAGTCTGCTGGGTCATTGCAATCCTCCCTTGGCAATTACTTTCTTGTGTAAGTGGTTTGGGGATGACTGACACATCCGTACATTGCCTCCGTGACTCGTCCAACGGGACGCCTTGGGGAGCGACTCAAGAAAGAACCAGTTCCCCGGCTTATCAAATTACTTCCGCCATCTCTAATGCCAAGGTACTGTAAGTAAAGGTACCGAGATTGTCAGTACCAGTAATGAAACTGCATGTTTACATCATGATGTAGGTGGCAAGCTAGGCCAGTTTGAACCCTTATAAATCCATGGCAGATTGACTTGCTAGTGACAGTGCCCTGGCTGCGCTCAGTGTAGTCCTTGCACTGATACCAGTATGTCCAGGTGAACGAGAGGCATATCATGATATGACTCGAATTGAGTGGGCTCATCCTTGAAGATCTAGGAGACGGATTTTATACCAACGTCTGGTATGGTAGATACAGTTGGACTGATCCCTGCTGCCTCACCTCAGAATAGGGTACAGTACTTCAAACCGTGGCTGCACTTCTTTCTGACATCTTCCCCTGACTTGGACAAGCACTAATCCGTGAAGGTTCATAACCCTGAAAATCCTACCCACCTCAGTAGTCATAAAACACCAAACACCGCACCTCAATACTCTCTCTCGTCTCCTTATCCTCCTCAGCCGGGTCAACAAAAGCCGAGTGCGGCACACGACGTGCAATTCCCGGCGCGGTAACCGAGTCAAAACACTTGATGAGCGTCACCTCGTCCGGCCGCTGGGCGTACTTGAAGTACCAGCGGTGTGCAGAATTCGGTTTGACCGCAAACGTTTCGCCCTTGCGGTCCGGGTAGATGAGCGCGGCACCTACAAGATCGGTCTCTGCGACTGAATTTGCGTCTGCAATGGCTAGGGGGTCTTTGAGGATGGTCTTGATGGGACGCCAGACCTGGGGTTTGTTAGGTGCCATGAGGCTCATGATAGAGGGGGGGATAAACAGACGTTGATGATCTGGAACCGCTTTTGCAGTAGCACATCGGCTTCGTCCGGAAGGTGGTACTTCACTCTGTTGACGGATGCGGTGTAAGACTGGTCAATGTGCACAGCCCGGACAGGACCTCGTAGGCCCTTATTTGCAATGTTTGAATCGTTCTGGCGGCGGATGGTGTGATCGAAAATGAACACTCGAGTGGCTCCGGTTCTTGTCGCCGACGACCGAGGTCAGCACATTCGCCGAAGCTGAATACGGGAGCCTCCTCGTCGGGACATATATCTCTAGGCAGAGAAACTTACACATCCTTAAGCAACTGCTCCGTCTCTGGGTAGTACTCCCTCCTGATCTTGTCATCATCAAGAAAATCCTTCTCGCTGCTCTCGCGCTTGACGAGTTGGAAGCCATGGCTGTCTAGTGTGTATTTGTCTTCGTCTCCGCTAATGTCTGTCACCAAAACGTCCACGGACACGCTGGGTCTGGGCTCATTCTGTTGGCCTTCACGTGGACTAGGCACAAGCCGACTGGGTCAGCATCGTACGCATGCTGTTTGGTGGTTAAGGGTAAGGTCGGTCCTTTAACGTACCTAATATAGAACGGAGCAGGCGGAGACCCGTCCTCCGGGTCTTTGTAGTAGTTCATGACAGTGTGGACATTGTGTTTCTGAGTCTCTTTGAGTTGCTGAGTTCCCGGAACCACCACAGCGTGTTCCTGGGGCAAGACAGGTAAACTGGCAACATCTGCAGCGGCCATGATGAGAAGGAGAGCTGTGTAATGAAGTGTTTAATTGTACAATACGTGGGTCTGAGGCTTGGAGTCAAGACTTTAAGTCAAGGAAGCAATGGCAATGGTCAGTATCTAAGGTACCTTATGTAGAGCTGTTTTCAGGTTGACTGTGCAGGCAATTCTTATACCGTGATACCGTGGTATCCATCAGAGTACATTACAAAGCAAGTAATGGCTCTCTCAGCTCCGGGCACGCCGAAGTTGCGGGGTGTCCTGTGGTCTTGCGTGTGTCAACACAATCATCAGCGTTATAGGGGGGTGACATGCAATCACGCCATCAATGATGCCAGATCACGACGTATTTTTCCAACTGAGGATCTATCATAATCTGCTCAAGAGTAGCACTGCAAACAAAAACTGGCACATAGTCGGCGTTAACCCAGGTAAGACTTGCTTATAAATTCCGGAAGACTGGGCTGTAACGGAGGAAAGAGCTGGCGAAACTCGTTGAACTTATCGACTAGAGTCGGGGGAAAAATGCACCAGCACAACACCATGTTTACGTCTGTCAGATGACGGCATACCATCAGTGTAGCTCCGCACCAGAGCACCACGCGGACGCGGCCCGGTGGACGGGCATGTTGAGACGCCGATTCCAAGGAAACAGGACAAGGCGAGGCTCCACAGTTCTATATGCATGTTGGTCATGTTTAGAATTGGCAGCGGATATGGCCCTAGCAACACTGCCTACCATAGAACTAACAATGTTGCCGTCACCTTAGTCCAAGATCCTCACAGCTTGATCCTCTTTTCGCACACGGACTAACTTGGTAACGACAGAACCATCTTGAAGCACATCGGTTTCCTCTTCCAGCTGATATCCTCCCAATCTCGGCAGCAGAACAGCCAGGACCGCCCAGTACAACACAGCAAACAACAACCTGTAATTACAGCGACGCATAATCAGTAAGGAAAAGCCTTCCAGAAAGCTCGGGGAGGGGCAATTTTGATGGATACTTACACGGAGACGCCCACTAACGCGTAGCTCACCCTGAATAAGTGAGAACCCGCGTCTTCCCCTTGGCGAGGGACGAAAGGAGCGCACAGCAGAGCCAGAGAAAGAACAACCCTGAGCCATACGGCAGGCAGGAGTGCTTTGTAAGGCCGTTTTAGATCCGGGTGTGTGCGACGCAGCCAGATTAGACCAAGTGAAGTGGCAAGCACGAAGAACTGTGCTGGATAACCCTCCACGTCGAGGATGAAAGAGTAGATGTTCTTTGCAGGAATGCTGATGACTGCTATCGATGGAATATAATGCAGAATCAAGCCTCCAAGGGGAGTGCCGAACGGCCGTGAAGACGACAGAGCTTCGCTGAATGGGAGAATGCCTTGGCGTGCGATTTCTTGGTTGAGCCGTGCCTAGATGGTGAGGACGAGTCAGTTTGTTCCCCGAGAAGGACAGTATTCCCACAGAAAACAGGAATGTTTGGGTACTGTACCATTGCAAAAGTGACAACCATCACGTTTCCTGCTGCTGAGCTGGCGACGGCAAGGGGGAGGAGAATGTTGCCTAGATTGGGTCCAAAGACTCTCTCAAAGAACATCGCTGCCACCAACTCACCCCCTTTCTTGATGTCATCTAGCGGTATGACAAGAAAGTACGCCATGTTTACCAGGAAGTAAAGCAGACATGCCGTGGCGAGGGCCGTCGTGGCTGCTGACCGGAGTGTCCGCACCGGGTCCCGAACCTCGTTCAGAACATTGTTGACATTCTGCAGACCCGCATATGAGTAGAAGACCTTGAAAAAGGCTGTACTAACGGTTCCCCAATGCCAGACGGAACCTTCCCAGATACCATCCCAGGTTAGCAGTGGGAACTGACTGGTGCGCGTCAAGAGGCCGAACCCGTCCATCATATCCGGCCTGAATCTCGCCGTAACGACCACTGCCCCCGACGCAACGGTCATGACGATAATAAGGGCGATTTTGACCCAACCGAGAATATTCTGCACCAGTATGCCAGTCCTCAGAAAACAGCCATGCATAACAGTGATGGCAGTCATCAGGCCCACTGCCAGCGTCCTGACCTCCACGGCATGTTCTGCAGGGGCTCGCCCAAGTGCAAAGAGCATATACTCTCCAAACATGATGCAGTTGCTTGCCGTGAAGCCGAGTAGAACTGCCTGCACGGCTACGAGAACCGATGCAAGGAATCGCGGCCGCGGATAGGTGAACTCGAGATAGACCTTGTCGCCTGCGCGTGTCGAGACATCAGTATCAGTATCAGCAAACTTCCCTTCAACTTTCATACTAGCGCCTCGCAGCCGGCTGAGCAGCCATTCTCGCCTCAGTTTTACTTAGCAAGCAGTGACAGGACGAAACTAACCTCCAGACCGCGGCAGCATACACCCGTACTCAAGCGCCACAGCCAGCCCACACCAACTAACCAGCGCCCCGGCAAACCACAGCAAAAGACTCAACCCAATGCTCCCCACTGAGCTGATAATAACGCCTGGTGTTGCAAAGATGCCGCTCCCAATGACGCGGGAGATGATGAGAATGTATGCGCTGCCCCAGCCCAAGAGGCGCCTAGTCTGAGGTGCTGCCGTGACCGTCTCTGGTAGTAATGCATTGTCCTCCAGGTGGTCAACATGACTCGAAACACTTCCAGATCGGATGCTGTGGGCTGGGGATGGGGAAGGGGAAGCGGACTTCAAGTTCGCAGTGCCGTAAGCGTAATAAGTGGAATGGTCTCGCCCTATGCTGGACGTGCTCAGGAGAAGCGGCGTTTCGGGTTCTGGTCCGGCGTCTAGGTCCATCATGATGGCTTTGATCCGGTTGTTACACCGGTTCCCGGGGTAAGTGAGGAGAGGGTGATGGTTGAGTATTAGGGCTCTTACTGTACGTGCATTAAGAGTAGGACTGATGAGGTACTAGGTAGGTAAGGTTTAAGTTCGGCTACACGTAAGGCAGGCAAGCTGTGTAAGGTAGCACAGGCAAATGCTACTGGAGTGTCCGGCGGTGGATGTCCACCATGGACTTGAACATCGACATGGGTGGAAGATGGTGTGCCATCGCCCCCTATCAACCAAATATCATTAGATTCAGTACGCCTGGTTGGATTTGTCATATGAGCGTCGAGCTCAGGGTAATGGACTGGAATAATGCCTGAATCGGGAATCTGTATCGCATTTAACTGGGGCCTAGCATCCTGCCCCTCGCGTGTAAGCGGCGCAAGATTGCGTGCTGAGTACGTGATACACCACATGCAAATCCATGCGTTGGCCCGTCCGCTGCATCGGCTTCACGAAAAAGAAGCCAGTAAGTCCAGCGCGGACATTAACGTTAGGTATAGTTGCTCGGGTCTTCCATATATAACCTTCAAGCTTGAGACCCGGGCTCTGCTTGAGGGTTGCCAAGATATCTTATGTACTCCAGCCTTGTCACACGCGTCTGCGCATGTATCTTCTACGGTATCCCAGTAAGTCGGGTTTGCCTCCGTGCAGTGTGCTGTGCTAATCTGCTCATGCGACTTGAGTCATGCGCCAGCCAAAGCCGGCGACCTCAGGCAGTAGGACGTGACACCACTTCATAAGCATCACTGTTCTGCCCGGAAAGTCCAAGACTCGAGAGCATCGATCGTCTTATCTCCATCCCCGCCGTCCTCACTCTCCCCCCCACCGTCGCTGTCACTCAATTCTCCTGTACTCTCTTCAGTGGTGCTGTATTCCTCACTCTCGTCACCCCGGGCCATTGCGTTTCGCGACTCATCCTCAGACTCTAAATGGGAATCCCCGCTCTCTGAACTGGGACCCTCGGCCTCGGATGACTCCTGGGGACCACTCTCCGAGTCTTCCGTGTCCTCATGGACCATGGCCAACTCCTCAGCGAGTGACAGCCGACGCTTGAGTGGTGCCCTTGTCTGCGATGCTCTGGTGCCTGTCATCGGGCATTAGCAGAGATCCATGGACCAAAAGCTAGCCTAGGACATGCCGCTCTACCTTCTTGTTTGATTCCTAGAATTGTATTTCTCCTTGCAAGGGGTCGCCGTCCAGCGTTTGTCGTTCGCTCCAAAGCAAGTCTTGGAGAAGCCTTTGGAGTGGGCATATTGTCCTCGAAGGAGATGGTCTGGCTCTGTTTCAGACCGACAGGACTTTCAGGTTTTCGGGGCGGATCCGCGTGCTGATGTCCTTGTGGTTTCTGTGCATATGCCAGCGAGTTCAGGCTGTTTCTATCTGACAAGCCAAACTCTCTCCTCTCTAGCTCGAGAGCGCGGAATAGCAGGCGGTTGTAACCGTTGTAGAACTGTCTTTGGAGAATATCAAAGCCTGTGGTGACAGGAAGATTAATGGTCTGTTGAGAACGCTCGCGCGCGTTGTTGAGTGGTGATGGGTAATGTAAGACGTTGCCACTCACTGCCACCGTGTAACTGATTAACTTCCTTGACCAGCTTTAACTGGTCTTCAGCGAATTCCAGAGAGTCTACGGCAACGCGAAGGGCGGCTTGAACCCGCATCTCAGCCCGCAGAGCGCCAACCAGCGCCATATCCGGAGACTCGGCGACACAAGTCCGCGGATGATGCGTTGCAGTTCCACTCTCTAGTGGGAATCTCTCGATGCGGTTCCCGTTTTGCAGTGCTTTCGCCGTTGGTGTGCGTATAGCGGAATCAGAGTGGGAGGAGCGAGGTGGCGTTGCTTCCGCTTCATCCCTTCTTACCCCCGCAGCAACCGTCTGCAGCCGTTCAGGAGAAGGTTGGCTCCCTTTACCGTTGGAGACGGGGCTATGTGACTTCTTGGTTGATATCGGTGATGAAGCACCAGCTGCAGGAACAGTCGGCCTTTGCTCCAGAGATGACAAGGTGTTTTGTAATGAGGCTAGGAGATGGCCCAGGGTCGGGCACAAGACCTCGCTCAGCCGCTCCCGAGACGAGTCTTCTGGCAAGACTTCAAGCAGCATATGGAGGGCGTGGTGAAGGCTGGAGCCCATGGCGAGGATGGCGCCGACCAGTGTATCCTTGTCGCCATCCTGGATCGGTCGGGGTTGTGAGCTCAGCCTTTCGACAGCGAGCAGAGGGCTATTGGCCAAGTCGGAGCCCCCAACTGAACGAAGAAGCCATGTCCCGAGATCCGGAAACAAAGTCATGGCTGCCGTCAATGTTGTGTCTCCGAGATGGCCAATCACCTGAAGGGGCCCGATCTGCTTGTTCCGCAGATTTGAGATCAATACTAGGGGGGACACCCCTCGGGGCGTGCGTGACATAATAATCGGGCCCCCCAATTGACCACCTGCAGCACGAGGGCAAAATTCGTTTTCGTGGGGGACATGGAGTGGCGGTGTGCGGCCAGTTGCACACCGCTGCCAACTCCACGCCTCAAACTCCTCTCCTCACAATGGTCGAGTCCATGCACATTTTACGCTAACTGAAACCGTCCCCAGGCTCCACTGTGCTAATCGTTGCCAACGGTAGCATTGGTTAAGGTGGATAAGGCACGTAAGAGTCTGTACGTGCCCATGGATTAGAAGTTGCCTACATAATTTGGAGGAGCAACTAACGTTACTGCAATCAGAGTGTAGTTTGAACTCCGAACCTTTCCCCTCAACTGTAGGTGAGAGACAGAACCCAATCAGTCTACGGAGCTATAGCCACAACCGCTGACCCAGTTGAAGGGACAATATCGACCACACATACAACCCTAACCCTTGGACAACAGCCCCTGGGTCCTAGCCCCTGAGTGCCCAACCCCTGACAGTTGGGTACCCTTAAGAGTACACCTACTCATCCTCCACACCAGTAACGTTTTATCTCAGACTCAGTGCAACTTTGTAATGTTAGTTGACTACCTAACTTACCTAATCTTTCCGGACTCTTGTTGGACAAACGGCTCCATCTCGTAGATAGCCCCTTACATGCATAGCTTACCTTATGAAGGAAGTGCCAACGGGTAACACAACCATGACACATACTAAGGTACTACAACGACCGTGGTGCGGTGGTGAAGAATTGAACGAGTCCAGTCACGATGCCTGGTCACTGTGCAGCTTCTCCAGCATAGCACTGCATGACGGGGAAAATCTTCTCATGGCACTGTCTGCCGAAACAAGTATCGGTTACCGGGGGAACCAAGTCAGCTATCTACCTAAGGTACACGGCTTTCAAGCCGGGCTCTTCGGACTCGGCTCGCCTGCGCACCGGACAAACAACAGTGACACGAATAGAAGTCTCTCACCACCAACAGCCCCCTTTCTCCAGTCCAGCTCTGAGCTAGGGACATAAAAGAAGACAGGCCTGTGTTATATTTTTCTCTTTTTCTTTTCCCTATTGGGACTACCATGAACAGAAGTGCGCACCAAAAGATCAGCCAACAAGTCAACAACAAATATCGTCCAGTCAGGGCAGGGCCCGGTGAAAGTGAAACGAATCCAGTTCAATGTACGAGGCGCGAAACGAATCACTGATTTTCCAGCCAACAAATCCAGCTTCCATTCCTTTTATTCTTTAAGTTTCTTGCCAAATCCCCATCTGTCCGCCGGCCTGGTCCGAGTCGAGGTCAAGTTCATAACTCAGAGACATTGCTGTCGGTCGGGCGTATGGAAGTGGACCGGAAGCCGGTTTGGTCGACTCATTTAGTCATCAGTCGGCTCAGGGCCCCGGGTGAACGTGGGAGTCGGCCTCGGAGCACGGGTGCCACCACCGCTAGGGCCTCCGGTAGGTCGGGGAGCACGGGTACCGCCGCCGGCACCCCCTGTAGGTCGCGGAGCACGTGTACCACCACCACCAGGGCCTCCGGTGGGTCGAGGAGCACGGGTACCACCACCACCGGGGCCGCCCGTGGGCCTCGGAGCACGGGTGCCACCGCCGCCCGGGCCTCCAGTTGGTCGAGGAGCACGGGTAGGCTCCTCCGGCTCCTCAGCTTGTCTCGGAGCCATTGGGGGCTCCCTCGTCTGGGTCGGCCGAGGGGGACGGGTGCCACCACCGCCAGCACCTCCCGTGGGTCTGGGGGCACGAGTTCCCTCGCCCTTGCCGCCCGTCGGGTGTGGGCGGCGCGAGCCGGTGGGACGGGGAGCGCCCCCGCCGGTGCCGGTAGGAGGCCCCCAAGTGCCGGTTGGGCGAGGTCCGCGGGTGCGGGTGGCCGTGGGAGGAGCAACCTCGCCGCCATCGCCCTGGGCGAGGGGTATGGCAATTGCCTGCTGAATGGCGGCGGCCGCGGCGAGGAGAGTGAAGAGGATGCGAGTCATCTTGGTGTATGTGGTGGTGGTGCGTGCGGTTTGTTGACTGGATGGACGGGATCAAGTCAGGGGCTCAAGGGCTCAGGGGCAACTGTCAACTACGCTGGCGAGTTTAGAACTGATGGGCAGACATCGTGGTTGAGATTCCTGCTGCGGCGGCTGGCTCTTTATATACCTAGACAAGTCCTAATCTTCCACTGCTAACTTGTAATGTTTTGATTCTCGGATCCTTCAAGATCTCATGCAGCGCAGTAACCATTGTCACCGCGTATATTGACGCATATGCGAGTGCGCAAGCGAAGAATCGCCGGTTAGATTTTGACCTAGGCATTTGATGAAGCCGTCGCCAATCACCTCAGTCAGCTCACTGGCCTCCCTGGCGTGATAAATTGGTGAACGTCATCGGCCACGGTGATGGCATCAGGGGTCTCGCCAGGAACATTGAGACGCACAGGTGAAGGAAACGCACTGCAATTTAGACGCAACCGACGAGTATAAACAAGCTCGGTTGGAGTTTGACCTTTCAATATAGCGATCGAGGATCGGTAGCGTTGTTCCCGGTATGGTATGTTCAAGTCCCAAAACCGTCGATAATTTTTCCATCCAACGAGGTGCCACAGATCGCCCAAGTTGGATGGCGATCATGGAGTTTCCCACGGAGCGCATCACCACCCGCAAATAACCGGTTCGCTCTCCTGGCTTCTCGTGACCTTTTTATGAATCCAGGGAACCGGTCAACCAACCGGGTACATACCTGTAGAGAGCTCACCAGGAATACATCATTTGCTCCGGAATGTATGTATTCTAAAACCGTTTGTACACCCTCCCTAGACGCCGCTACCTTCCGGTGTTAGTTTGTGGGGCGGTACCGGTTTGGGATGGCCGCGGCCCGTCCTCCCCGAGAGGTTTGGCCCCCACTTAACCTCGCGAATGCCGCCAGAAGATCGGAGATGGTGGGGACCTTGCCCAGTTTGGGTCCGGGGAAGTCTAGACCGTTGCTGGGTGTGTGGAGCTGTCGCAACCGCAGGAGATGAGGTCGACGTAAGCTTAAATGCAAGATATATTACACGTATTAAGCGAAGTGGTTGTCGATGGCGGGTAGCGCCCACATACCGCTACCAGGCAGTCTCGAGTAGCACTCCTGAGTCCTGAAGGTGACTGTGAGCCTATAACGACCTGTGGGCAGCTTGGGAGGTAGGGCCCATTATTATTGCCATCGAACTCTTGGAAACGACGGTCAGGGTAGCATCCAACGGTAGCTAAGACATGCGGCTTGTATCCTCCTGATTTTACCCCCCCCATATAGACGTACATAATGTACACCAGACAATACCAAGCACGCATATAATGTCAATACTGACATACCACTACTAGTAGTAGCTGCCGTTCTTGCAAGACTTATAAGCACCGTAAACCATAGCGATGAATGGGGATGACGCTACGATTTCTAGCCATAAGAAAACGTAAGGTGGGTACCTTGGTAACCTTAGCTTACCTATAGGATAGGTAGGTATCTTACAAAGCGTCTAGGAATAGTAGTAGCATGTTAATGATGTTTCTGATATTGAGTTGACGCAGATAGCTTAGCGAATAGCGGGAGGATTAATCTAGACACTTCTTCACAAGGTTAAATACCGGAGATAGATGGAGGCATTGCATTTTGGAGAGCACCAAGGCAAGCAGCGCATATCATGCCGCCCACATCCCGGGTACCCCATGTGCGGGGAGTGGCCTCGGGGTAGCTGCCCGGATCACCGTGACTGGCTGGGCCGATCGTCCTGGGATGGCCATAGGGGCATGGGCACACCTGTTATGCCGGCCAACCGTTGGCCCTGCATGATACCAGACAGCAAAGAATGGCCCCTCAGACTGACGGGCAGAAAGGTAGGTGTAACATGAAGACGCCGTTTCCTTGTTGCGTAGCGATGCTCCGAAGCCTTATACAAACCTCATCTAGGTAGCTAATATGCGAAGCTTATACAACCGGCCGGCCTCGAGCGAATATGGCGATAACGTTCACCATCTCATCTCTCTGAGGCACGCACACGATCTAGCAAGGTGATTGATCCGGGGATGACTACCATACAAGGCATACATCTCGGGCATCGAAACTAAACACAGCCGTCGCAGCAAGAGCCTCCGTGGCTAGTTCGGATCGCGTCTTGATGTGGCCGATCCTGTTTCCAACGGGATCGACGACATGGATGGACTGGAATGTCGGCCTTGAATCCCGTGCTCGAAACAAAGTAGACAACGACTGGATGACTCCATTCTCCGTGTTTTCCCAAACGTTTCAGCACCTCTTATACAACCTGATGAGCCCGGATCGCCGATGCTCGCGCCTGTAACACATTGTATTAGGTACCTACCTCAACGGTTCTAACCCACCCCTCCAAATGAGCAAGTCGGCCCGGGAAAGCCACGTCTAAAGATACTACAGGCTGTTCAGATTCTGCTTTAGCGCTCGCTAGACTGCTACTCTTATCTCTCGGTTGCAAGGTAGTTGCAGTTGAATTGGTTCATCCGGGATCTTGACGCTTTCAAGTTATTGAGCAACGTTTCCATTGGTAATCAGCGTGCTGTGGATGCGGCGAAGAAGAGTCCATGTCGAGTGACACCAAGAGTTTGAGCAGCTGAGTGAGCGTTTGGAAGAGTCAGGAGTCATAGCAGGGCTCGAAAGCTTACCTTAGGTATCAAGAGTGCCCGCCCCCTGGCGATCAGGAGTGGGCGGCAGAGCACTCTAAAAGGGGGCATAACATGACGCAAGGCAGGAAAGAGATGGGACCCAATGCTGATACGATCAATCAACTTCACGTTAGGATTCAGTACTAGGAGGCTTTAGAGGCTTCATGCTGTAATAAGCCGCATGTCTTGCAGCGAAGAAGGCCTCACCTTGTTCTCACACCTTCTCATCCTCCTTCACTTTCGCAAAGACCTCAACGAATGTTTCGGGATCCTGAGCACCCCCGATCTCCCATTTACCCTGAATAACATAGTGAGGGACGCCACTGATTCCATTCCGCTTCGCTTCCCGCACTTCAGCGTCGACTTCTTCCCCGCCTTTTCCCGTTTCCAACCACTCCTTCACCTCCTCGCGGTCGATACCGGCTTTAGCACCTGCTTCAATGAGGGTCTCATGGCTAGTGATGTCAGCCGTGCCTTCAAAGTAGCTGCGGAACAGCTCCATCACAATACGGTTCTCGACTTCATTCCCTTTCAACTTGCCGAGCTGGATCAGCCGGTGAGAGTCGCGGGTGTTTCCAAGCTTTCCCGCGAAGCTGAAGTGGATGCCCTCCTGCGCCCCAATGGTCCGCAAGCGGTCCGACATTGCTCTGACACGCTCCTGTCCAAAACGCTGTGCCAGGCGTTCCAGGACGGGGACACCGTGCTTCGGCGCCGTCTCATCTAGGTAGAAGGGGGACCATGAAATGGTAAAAGTATCGTCTTTCCCAGTTGGATACGTCTTCTTGTAAAGTTCAATAGCCTTGTCTAGCCTCCTCTTTCCAACGTAGCACTGTATGTAGTTGGGGTCGTTAGGTCGCGTGGTCTGCATAGGGCGTATACACCATCGGTGGAGTGATTGGCTAACGTACCCAGGGGCAGACATTGTCTGAAACCACTTTGATAGCAAAGTTGGTCATGCTGATAGCGACTGACGGTAAGTTCGCTTGTATGTACCAGAGCTTATAAGTTGTTGTCCCCGAAGGGTTCGTTGTGTACCTTGGTAAGGGGGAGGTGTTAACTGGAAATTGGAACAACGGGAAGTTCAAGGTTATTACCTTATAGACAGCGAAGTACGAAGTATCAGTTGTTATAATTGAAGTCTAAAGCACACGCGTCAGAGTAGACTGCATTTGCTAGCAGATATGTCTTCGTGATGGCTAAAGAGAGGAATGCTGTAGAAGGAGATAGAGTTCCAATTATTAAGCAAGGTATCCTCAGTCAACCTCTCTTCCTTCAGCTCCGCAGTCCTGCTCAACGGATGGTCCGATTGCGAATTTGACGTCGCCGATACACAATTGAGAACAGTGTAGATTGCTAACCTTGGCATCCGATTATACTGTATTTTCGGTGACTCGGAGTCGAAGGCAGGCGGAGCTCGGGGTGGACCTTCGGCCTGCTCCACACCTAAGCTACCCCACTTCAAAGAGGTACCTATCATTGGCATTGCGTAGCGCTAAGCAGCGGCTCCTTATCTGACGCCAGACGGTTAACCGCTTGCTTCAACTCTCGACGAGACGGCCGCTTGAACAACAACCCGCAGCCTCGTTAAGGAATGATTGGCGACAAGCAAAGCTGCTGTGCGATATGTCAAGGTGACTTACAGTACCGAGGCTGCCGGCAGTCGTCACTGGCGAGATTAGGCGCGCGTTGGCCTCGGCCCAAAGCAACAACCCCTCGCAAGCCCTGCAGTTCCTAGACAGACACGCCCATTTCGTTCGACAGCCATCATTGCCAGCGACCGTAGATAAGCTTGTTGGCTGCCTGCCTTCACGATGGCTGTCTTGAATAGCAGAGTTTCGAAGCCGCGACCTCCCTCCTCTCGGTCTCGCTCGAAGTCATCCAAATCTTGCGATAAGCGGTTGCTCGACGCTGCTGAAGTCGCGGATACCACGGTGACAACCCATCTTGCTGGCGATACCTCTCCTGCGCGATCTACAAAAAGACAGTGCAGCGGAGCGGATATTGACCCGGCGTCTGATTCCGACGCGTCGCCTGCGAAGAGAGCCCGACTGGCGCCGCCTCAAGACCAGCTTTCAACGCTTGACGCCACAACGGAGCAGCTGGACAAGGTAAAGAGTTTTCAATTGCCCGTGGCTTGCAGGAACGAACCAACCTAACTGATGAGTCTCTATAGCCAGTTTTGCAACAGCCAAAGCCGAAACAGGCGCAAGCCGCTTTTCTCAAGGACTTCGTCGACCCAGTTCAGCCGACCCCTCCTGGCCCGTCGTTCCGCACAGTCATATCAGAGTGGTTGGAGTCTGTGGACTCCGGCGAGGCACAACGTTGCCGGTCGGACAGCTACCTTTATCGCAGCAGGCGCCCAATAGCCAGACAACCCGCAAAATCAACGCCAGAGATGGGCTACACACGGGATGCCGATGGCTTTGCGGTCCCCCAGACACCTGCGTCGAGTTCGTCCCGACCCTCCCGTGCAGGGGACCAGGATTGGACTGCATCGTATACTGCATCGGTGGCGTCGTCGGGCGTTTCCGGTTCCAATTCCACCTCCGGTCGATCGTCAGGAAAGAGTCTAATCGAGGAACCGCTTTATAGGGTGACAAACCTGGCTGCGAACAACATACACTTCCGCCATGCATACGACGAGTTCCCCGCCGAGGTTGCAGGCCTCGTCAACTACGTCGGTCAGGAGCGCGATTCCCCGGGTCCATCCTTTGAGGAAATCAGGCAAAATAAGAGATTGCGGGACTTTGGCATGGAAGGAGCAGAACCTAATGTAGAGGAGTATTTCAATACTCACCTCTTCCCAAACCCGGAAGCGTCCGATCCTCTTAAACGCAGCGCCAGACAGTTGATAGCCAAACACACTGTTCCCAGCACGGGATCGAAGCACAAAGTCAGTACACCAGTTCCTAATGTGCTCTATGGCTATAACCGCTCCGTAGCTTTTACCCAGCAACAAGGGCAGCTCATATCCATGGACAACAAAATGGTAGCAAACAGTCAGGACCTTCTCTATCTCTTTTTCGTCATCGAATTCAAGGGCAA
This sequence comes from Canariomyces notabilis, assembly GCF_033297395.1. Taxonomy (NCBI): domain Eukaryota; kingdom Fungi; phylum Ascomycota; class Sordariomycetes; order Sordariales; family Chaetomiaceae; genus Canariomyces; species Canariomyces notabilis. The sequence continues at coordinate 146,831 of NW_027041862.1, forward strand.
TGGACCCTCAAGCAATGGCAGTCTTTAGGTGGCTACAAACCAATGCCTGGGGGGTTCGGCGTCCTACGTTAATGTCGCCGAACGCCTAAACTCCCAACTCAGGAAGTGTCGGAATGATCAGGTTCGCCCAATCACAACAGCAGCGTTCAGCAATGCCATAAGTGGTACAGAAGCTAGGCTCTACGTATCCTAGAAGCATGACGACCTCGAATATTACATGCAGCAAGTTGAAAGCTTTGTACTACAGAGGCCGGAACACTACCTCGAATTCCGCAAGTACGTGCGGAACATCATCGACTGGGGCAAGGACAAGCGGCTGAAGGAGATCCGAGACTCCTTAGACATACTGCTCGAGGAGAGCAGGAAGAGGGCGGCCGAGGTTAAGAACCGGCCCGCTCCTTCTGACAGCTCCTCCGGAAGCGGGACTAAGAAGAGGAAACCGTCATCATCCTCCCGGGCAGATGCAGAGGTATAGAGACTGTATGATCTTCTAGAGTCTGGGTTACTAGGGGAATCTGGCTACATTTTCTTGTTTTTACCTCTTGCTTCCTCCCCTTTGCTTGTCCTCGGCCCTCACTCTATCCTGTCTTCCTCGTTCTCTTGTGGCACACCTCGCTATGTTCCGCCCTGGTTCTTATGTACGTGGAAAGTTGGTCTATAGATACCCAGTAGGTAGTTGTTTATATTCTTGGGATTCAGAATATGAGGCTAATGGCCATGCCTCGGTTGCGCCAAGCACTTGGGGCCCCTGTTTCTATCACTTAATAGCCCGTAAAGGACACCAAATGTGCCAGACTCCTGGCGGACAATCGCAGAATATGAGGTTCTCGGTTCTCCGAGTTCCGGCAGCTCAGCTACAAATGCATAGGTAAGAATCCTTCACTGCGTCTCTAGGCTGGGTCCTTTGCTTAGACGCATGCAGGGTAGCGGCCGCCTGGCGATGGAAGCCTGGCGACATGCTGCCCTGTCTTTGCAGTGTGCACATGCATCACGCTCAGTACCTTAGGTACATCATACATATACATGGCGCTGCGATGATTGGCGGCCAGTTCAGGCAACCGCCTCCTTCTGAGTCCTTCGCTGCCAGAGGAGGGCAAGCAGCGGTGAGTTGTCTGTCATGGGTAACCTATTGAGGTAGCTGGAAGTATTAATGCTTGGACTGGTACATAGACGCGAAGGCAAAATCGGCTTCTTCCAGAGGTTCCAAACACACTCCAGACCTTAGCCTCCGTCCTTGCCTGAGACCCAGTCGAGCGCACACTCAAGTGTCACAACTTGGAACTTGTCAATACCGCCATCCCACCTCTTCCAACCAGGCAGATACCAATGAACCCAATTGGACTGCAGCCGTCGGAGGATGTGGAATACACAATATCCGAGGACCGTGCTGCTGGTGATGCATTGCACGCCGAATCTGGGTTCGAATTGCTTGCCTCGTCGTCTTCGGCCACTTCACAGGCATTGCCGGCCACCCAGGCAAAGTTCGATCTCGCGGATCGCGAGATGCAACTGAAGCTGCTCGAGCATCAAAGTAGGCGGAGGATGATGGCGGCAAAGCATTGGGAACGAAACCATCCCAGCCAACACTCCATTGTCGACCCCAGAGAGGTAATCAGATGCCCACATTGTATTCGCAACGAAGTCAAAACACTGACGCTGTGCTAATGTAGAGTATTATTCAGACGAAGGAACACCTTGACGCCAACCAACATGAAATTGCAAACACCAATGTAGCGACGAGAACCAGTCCAAACGCCGATAACATGGCTTCAGACTCGGAGGAATGCTCCAACGTTGATAACCACGAGGACTTTCCCCTACTCTACCGGGTCTACTGCCTGGAACATCACTACAAATGCGACCGCCGCATGTTTGGAGACGAGCCTCGCCGCGTGCTCATCGATGGGCAGCTGCATCTTGCCGGCGACCACTTTATCGACGTTGGCCGTCTCATCACCAGTCTAAGCAACCGACCATTCATTGTATACCGTACATTCTATTGCGACAATCGAGAGCTGTACTCCACTCAACATTCCGCCGCTTCTTCCGAGGCCCATTCTGCCGGTTACGGTGTAGTTTCAGTCCTCTCCACAGAACTTCACACAGCACTCCAGAAGATTTGCAAATTCGCACCAAATGATGGTGCTTACGAGCCCAAGCCGGATTCTTCCTTCGAGTCCCCTTGCATGCTGAAACCCCCATCTCCTCTTCTGACTCTGTCGACCTCGGAATACACGCAATACTTTTTCTACCATCACCGAGCTGACATAGAGCAAGCTGCGGCCGAGGCTGCTTGCGGAGAGCACTTGAACCATCTCTTGGCATATTTGCAACAGCATCCAGACCCCATGCATACCAAGTGCAACGATCTCTTCAGCCGGGGTCTTGTCACATCTGAGACGCTGGCCTGGTTGTTTCGCCCGAACGAGATCATAGTGCACAGAGAAGGCAAGCTCCTGACTGCCTACGTCTTGCGTGCTGTACCCATGTGGAGCGGTCCCAACACAGTCGAGCTGGACTGTTGGACCTGGGGCTACGACGGGAAATGGTTTCAGAGAAAGGACAAGATCCTCACCGTGACATGTCTGTCGTACAGCGCGATCTACATTACCGAGTTGTCGGTGTACCCTTTGCGCTATGCCGAGGAGCAAACCAGACAGCAGTTACACAGGACGGGCAGCCACTTCTGGAAGTTGAGATACCAGACCCACGTTGCTTATGAAGGGCCCGACTATCAAGGCGAGCGAGTCTTTGTAAGTCCATGCTCCTTGTTGAACCTGTCGTGCTAATCTGCTATGATGTACACCGGGACAACCAAGGGAGAACATGGCGAAGCTAACACAAGCACACTATTACTAGCCTTCTGACTCCAGATGCATGATCGACTACGAGACATACCACAAATTTCACGAATACGCAGACGCGTTCAAGTTTTCGAACTACCGGATTGTTCCGTTCGATAACTGGCCGAAGAAGATCAGCGTTACCACAACACTTAGTCCTGAGGAGACAATGCTGCTTCCTCCGGGGATCCATGGCTTTTTTCTCAAGGACAAGAAATGGGGTGCGCATGGCCTGAACCCGTGGTATAAAATGATCTCTAGTTATATCAAATGCTGACTCAAGTCCACCTAACTAAGTTCATCTTCTTGTTGACAACATTAGGCCGGTGGATTGGAACAAGGAAGCTTTTGAGAAACTGGTGCTACCTCGTCGCACCAAGCACATGGTCAAGGCCCTTGTATTGACCCGGAAAGCAGGATTAGCAGATTCTTCGGATAGCTTAGGCATAAAGGGAATGCGCTCAGATCTAATAAGGGGAAAAGGAGACGGCCTCATCATGCTCCTCCATGGCGGTCCGGGAACAGGAAAGACACTCACAGCAGGTATGACTCCTGACGAGTCGCTGATCTCTCATTCGCTCTTGGATTCTCATCTAACTTCCTTGCAGAAAGGTACACGGCCAAACTCACGCGGTTCCCTTACTCGATATGCGACCCATTCCAAGCTAACTTCCAGAAAGTGTGGCAGAACTTGCTGAAATGCCCCTGTACAACGTGACATGCGGCGACATTGGCACTAAACCAGATGTTGTTGAGCAGTATCTCGATTCTGTCTTCCATTTAGGAAAAAGATGGAACTGCGGTACGCATTACCATCATCCGTAACCTCCGTTGGGACGTGACCAGACCGCAAACTAGACTGCTTACATGGTGCCACAGTGCTCCTCCTTGACGAGGCAGATGTATTCCTAGAACAGAGAACCCTCTCCGGCCTCAAACGCAATAGCCTAGTCTCCAGTACTGCATCTCACCTTGCCCCCCCATCTCCTATCCCAACTTTACCGCCGCACCTCTAATGCTGTCCCAGTCTTCCTCCGAACGCTCGAATACTACTCCGGTGTCATGATCCTGACCAGCAACCGCGTTAAGACTTTCGACACAGCCTTCAAATCCCGCATCCAAGTCGCCCTGCACTACCCGACCCTCGACCAAGCCAGCCGATACCAAATCTGGGAGAACTTCCTTGACATGCTCCGGGCCGACAGCGTGGATGCCGACTTTGAGGGAATTGCCACGCACATGGACGAGCTGGCTGGGCAGGAGATGAACGGGCGGCAGATACGCAATGCTGTCACGACGGCCCGCCAGCTGGCCATGTTTGAGAAGACTAGCCTGGGTTGGGATCATCTTGAGCAGGCTGTTGCTGCGGTCGGGGACTTTGATAAGCACCTGGACTCGGACCAGCGGCGCCCTTTTGAGGGGGATGAGTGGACTGTCGATACCGCTTCCCGAGTGGCGAGATCTGAGTTGGAGGTCTTGTCGTTCTACCCCGGCCAGAACGTAGATTAAATTTCATGGTCGCTGCTCCGCGGTGAATGCCTCTGGAATATGTAGGGTGGTTATTCCGTTACTAACCCTCCAACACAGCGGCAGCGGCTTCACAGACTCCCGTCTGTCACCGTCCCGGGATGTCGATCATAATGAACAGGCCTGCTGGTAAGGTTGAACTGGGCACGACGAAGCAGGCTAGGGAAGATCCTAGCCGCGAGAGGGTGGCGAGTGTTGTTGATTTGTTGATTCTTGTTAGGGGATCGAGGACACCCGGTTGAGTTTGTAATGCAGAACACGCTGTTATACCCGCCGGGAATGGCGCCGCCTCCACAGCGACGTCCCTTTCTTATACTCGACTTCCTCAACGCTGTCGCTCGGTCCCTTCCTTGACCCCACCACTAGTTTGGCCCTTAAGACCTTATCTCTGAGGAAGGGGACTCGAAAAACATGAGTTTCCGGAACCCAAAAATGGTCCCTCTTTGCCTCTGTTAGTGCTGTCCGTTTTAAGACAACGGTGAGCCTGGCTGCGCAGCAGAACCGTTCAGGTTTCGGCACAGCGGCCAATGGAGCACTGACATCGGGCGCAGCCCCAAGGCAGCAGGGGAAATGACTGGCACTGGGAATGCGGCCGTTGGTCGCCGTCGACACGTCAGCGTCGCCGCCGGATTCGACGGCACTGAATAGTCAGATGCGCTAAGCTAAAGAACGGATTGCTGAGCGTCAATTGGTTGGCCGGGTCAGTTGAGTTTTCTTGTTACCTACCGGATAAACGCCTTTGAAGGACAGTAAAAACAGCCATCCACCACGGAACTCAGCACGCCTCCGCATTTGCAAGCCCACCACCACATAACCCTTTAAGAGTCAACACAGTCTCCACTGCGCACGCCATAATTCTGAAGCCGTGCCTCGGACATCGCGGAGCGCATCGATTTTTGCGTCGGTATTCGTGTCTCGCGAATTGCGAATTGCTAACCACCCGCCTCTCGCAGCAATACAATGACAACGGTTTGTGTATCAGTTCTTCTTCAGATCTATCAATAATATAGCTATCTGGATTCTGTGGAAAACTTACGTTAGCTAACGACGAATGATACTAAATATAGGCGGCATGCGACATCTGCGAGAAGATCATTCTCCTTTTGCGTGCTCCGCACATTAGCGCCCACCGCCTAGACATGATTAGCCTTGGGAGAGGCAATGAGGTTCTCAAGGCTTCCGAGAGGTGTGATAGTCACCAGAGACTGGTGGCTTCGGCGTTGGCTTTAGATGCCCAAGAGTCTAGTTTCGCGCTCTCCGAGGCTATCAATTTCATAAGACAAATACGCATCGTCAAGTTGCCATCGAAGCCAGGCGCCATCGTTGTGGCGGACATGTTATCCTCATCCCCCGTCCCGAAACTGCCCCTTTCGGCCTTATACATCCCCGAAGACCCATCGAACCCCAAAGGCGTGATTGGAGGCCGGATTCTCCATCCTGAGTGGATCGATCTCCGCCTCCCGGTGATGTGGAAAGACGCTTGCGCTCGTCTCCACGACGGCTTATGCAAGAGTCATCCGTTTCATACCCTGGCTTCCATAACGCCGGCCTGGCTCATAGATGTCCGCAGTCAATGTCTCGTCCGCGCTCCTGATGGATGCTCCTACGTTGCCCTCAGCTACGTCTGGGGAAACCAGCGAACTTTACAGACCCTACGGAGCAACCAAGACCAGCTTCAACAACCCGGATCACTCTCCCTCTCGACATGGGAACCCCCTATCTCAACCACCACACGCAATGCGATGGGCGTCGTCAACCTCTTGGCGGAGAGGTATCTTTGGGTTGATACCCTGTGTATTGTCCAAGATGATGAATCTCAGAAGCATAGGGAGTTGGCCAAAATGGGTGCCATCTACGCTAACGCTTCGGTCACCATCATGGCTGTCCAGGGCGAACACGCCAATTATGGCTTGAGAGGGTTTCGCGGCATATCCGAGCCTAGACGATCACGCCAAGTCATCCATCCTATGGCGGACGGACTAAGAGCACTTCAGTGCCCGGTGGAGGCAGAGAACTACGAGCTTGCATGCGAGTGTTCCCCTTACGCGACCAGAGGATGGACGTATCAGGAGCATCTGTTTTCGAGGAGAAAGCTGATCTTCGATGGCGATTCGCTGCGCTGGGAGTGCTCGGCAGCCATATGGCGTGAACACGTAGAGTTTTCCACCGATCTTCATCCGATTCACAATAACATAACCAGTTGCCAGTCCATATTTGGATCTCTGGTTCCCGATTTTAACGCATTTCAAGAGATCCTGCGAAACTACAACATAAGAAACTTCACCTACCCGGAAGATGCACTCGAGGCCTTTGCAGGGATCTCGTCTGTCATGGGCTGGTCCGTTGGCGGGAACCTCGTCGCGGGCCTCCCCATCGCGTCGTTCGACACATTCTTGGTGTGGCAACCCGAGACAAGGATGGTGCGCAGAGCCGCCCGAGAGCCAGAGAAGAAATATTGCCTTCCTAGCTGGAGTTGGGCGGGGTGGTCCGGCTCCGTCAAGATGGACGTGGCATCCGCCTCGGATTTTATCAGAAATTGTCCCAGAGTCATGGCTTGGGGGTCACGCTCGGTACGAGTAACGAGGCTCGTATCGTGGAAATACCACTTGACACCTGAGTCACCCGGAATCCCCATTCAACCCAGCATCCTGAAGTGCCGAGAAGAGTGGCTAGAAGGTCGGGGGGGAAACGCCCCTGGCTGGACCATGCATCCCGTTTCAAAAAATCCACAGGCGAAATACGAAATGTCAGATCCCAGCTCTCCATCTCCGGTTTTCTTTAGGCATCCCATGCACCCAGGTTTCGATTTCTGGTATCCAATTCCGCTTCCGGGGCACGGAGATACTTTCAACGATGTTCAGGCGCCGTACCTGTCATGCAGAACGCGGCGAGCCTCGCTGTTTCCTGCCGAGAAAATCCAACGAATCTACGGGCCCCCACTCCTTTCCCTCCGAGACCAGGCTGGGATTTGGGTTGGAGCCCTCCAACCAGACGATGGTATTGATGAGCCCGACGACGCTGCGCGGGAGCCGTCTGAGGCTATTGTGCTAGTCGAGATTGCAAAGGGGTTCTGCCGGGACACGACCTCTCCACATCCCGGGCTCCAGGAGGTTGACCATCCAGAGAAGCCGAAAAGTGGCGATTGGTATGAGTACTATTGGGTGATGTGGGTGGAAAGGACACACAGTATAGCGTATCGTAAGGGACTTGGCCGGGTCTGTAAACCAGTCTGGGAGAAGCAAACCAGAGAGGAGGTTGAATTGATGCTGGGCTAGTAGTCAGCGACGAGAGGCACATGGCTAGAGAGGCGAGCCGCAACCGGGACGCGCTATAGTGGCCATTGTTACGAGAGAAGGAGCATATAAGGTTATCTAGGTGCTCTTCTTCCTCCTGTCGGTTGTGGGACAGAATAGTCCGGCATACCTATATGTAATCTCGTTTCTAGAAACTGGAGAGTAGCAATTCCATCAGCTAGTCGATCGATCAAGACGAGACTCTCCAGACAGAAGAGGAATCGAGCTTCAAAACACTACGCGATACTGTGATTCTCTTGAGAGTCGACATCGCTCCGCTCGATATGATGGACCCAATACCGACAGGCGTAACTGCCTAGGTGGCAGTGTCCAGAATAGCAGGCAAGAAGGGGACAGATCGGGTTCTCCCAGCTTCAGTGGTACGCCCCAAACCCTCAGTGCCTACAGGAAGACGTTCCAGGTCCCGCGTCGGAGGTGTGAAGCGAGCGCTAGTGGCCTCGCTTATCGCGAGGGAAGATATACGAAATCGCCCGCTCTCCAAATTTGAAGTGCTCGAACAGGCTGTACATGGGGTGTTGCCTGACCGCGTTGGAGTGATTTGCACGTAACAGCGCTCGCCAAGGCTTCAGGCAGACAGCAACATCTGCGACTTTCCCGCATCTCTCCGGCTGTCTACGCCGTTCATCTCACAGACAGATGCACGCCATAGGGATGTATTCCTCTCTGTTCAAACAGCCAGGTCACAAGATAACCAGCCAGAGCGCTACTACGAGTACGAATCGCTACCAGATGGGCCCTTTATTCGATACCTGATACTTCATCCGGCCGGGCAGACACCGACCCCCTCGCCTGCACCATCCGCACTGCCAATTTCGACAAGACCCCTCCCTTTGAAGCCATCTTGTATGTTTAGGGCGTGCCAGTCAAAGACCATCGTATCAATTGCAATGGCGGCGTCGCTTACATCATGCCCAACTTGCGTGATGCCCTGCGCCAGGTTCGGCTGCCTGACAGGCCTCGGAGACTCTGGGTCGACTCCATCTGCATCAACCAGGCGAATCCCCAAGAACAAGGGCGTCAGGTATCCTTGATGGGGCTCATCTACCTTGGCAGATCCGACCACGTCCATGCGTCCGTCGTGGCAGATCTCGTGGCAGAAGTCAACAGCATGATGCAGCTCGTCTTTGGGCGAGAGGAATTTATTTGGGAACCGAACAGCTTTCCGTTCCCCGACAAGGAGGACCCGCTTATTTTGCATCGCGGATGGACATCGTTCGGCGTCCTGCTGCAACAGCCCTGGTTCAGACGAGGCTGGGTGGTCTAAGAAGCGGCACTCGGTCGGGATATCCGCCTTCTCTGGGCAGACGCCAATGTTGGCTAGCTAAACCTGGTGCGGGCCTACATTTGGTATATTCGGAGGGCACTGAAGCTTCCGAATATGCAACAGGTTTGGCTCTCAGACCTTCACCTGCAAGCGTTCCACACCCAACGACGTCGTGAAGCCATCACCTTCCGACCTGAGGGTTACACTAGCCCCTTGTCTTTTCTCGAGGTCCTGGAGCACGCCAAGTTCCTGGGCTTTGCCGGCCCCAGAGACAAGCTCTACGCTTTTTTGAGCTTTCCGTGCTCTAGCAAAATGCTTCCAACAATACTCCCCAACTACGAGGTGGGCCATCAACAGCTTTACCGTGATTTCGCTTGCGGCCACTTGAGGACGAGCGGGGATTTAGATCTTCTGCATTTTGTCCACAATGACGAGAGAACCCTCGAGGACAACGTGCCGTCTTGGGTGCCACGCTGGGATAGGCATCTCTATTCGAGCTATACCGGTACGCTCAACAACTACAGCAGGTTCACTCGCCGAATTGTTTCGCCATTTTGCCCTTCGAGCGTCACCGTGGGGTCGGACCAGACGACTGTGAAAGTTCGAGCGGTCATGGTAGACACTGCCAAGTTCGCGGCTCAAGGTTTTGACAAGAGTTGCACGACGCCCAGCGATGTTGCTTCGTTCTGGGCATCTTTGTCGACCAAGTTAGAGCCGTCGCCTTACCCCTGCTCTCCCCTTCTCGCCTTTATCACTTTGTTTCGCTGTGGAGTGTACCGGGGACGACTAGCGGAGTGGGAGATGCGCACGTCGGCCTATATGCGACTCCTGCAACGCGAGTTGGCCCAGGCAGACGCCCCATATGCCGATGCCATCCTCTTCCACGAAATGGGCATGGAGAACGTGCACCACAAGAAATTCATTGTGTCAGGTCGTGAGTATTACGGTCTAGCGCCTCGGACTGCGTGAAGGAGACGTCTGCGCCATCATATTTCGGAACGAGGTCACCGTGTATCCTACGGAGGACCGACCAGGCCGGATTTTACAAGCTCGTGGGATCGGCGCTGATCCTCAGCAAGGAGCTCGATCACAATGGGTACCCGATCACACTGGACGAAGCAAGAATGGCACGGATTGGTTAGACTGGAGGCTAGAAGAGGAAGAGATCTTTCTTTGCTGATGTATACGCCTCTAGGGAGTTCTGGGTCGAGCGTTGACCGGATCGTGTCTATGCCTCTGTACAGAGAGCGCAAAGAGCTTCTGGGACTGTCTTACATATAGGGAAAGTCTTCCCACCGTAAGGGGGTGGCAGAGTAGTGGGTTGGAAGATTCGTCATACGTTGCTTACTCCCTTTGTTTCTATCACAGTTCAAAACAGGTATTCCACCATAGCAGCTGCCGACTCGACTGCTTTCCCAAACCAACTGTTGCCCAGGACTGGAACGCTCATTGGGTGGAGGAAGCGGGGTCGTGGATCTGACGATGAATTGATTGGAGGGGTGGTGAGGTACAAAGTACTTGGCAGTGACAAGCGCCCCGTACTGTCGAGGCACCCGAAAATGGCGGCACTGCCCAGCTAAATTCGGCGGTCAAAACAGCAAGTTCTCGCCTTAATGTGTAATTGGGGAGGAGAAGTCATACTTTTAGTGGTGACTGGGGACCCAGAAATTATCAGTTCTAGCCCTCCTGTTGTTGCCTGCCTTTGTGCTGTTATGTCCAGTCAAGGATAACACACATGACCTTGTTCTCACGGTGTCTAGGCCATAGCAGGTACGTCCAACACAAAGACGAGAGATGATTCAAGCTGGGAACATCGACATCTGGCCTGACAAGCCATCTCAGCTTTCAGGCTTAGTGGACAAGTATTCTATAACCACGTAATCAGCAAGTCTGACAGCAAAATAGACAAAAAGCCAGGTAAGCTTTCTAAGTTTGTAATATTTAAAGCGATTGAGCGCCCTTGGGGTGTTCACTTACATGAGGAGAGCCAAACAACCAGTTGCAACACCAGACATCAGCCCAAGCACGTAATACCTACCTGAGACCTCTAAACACATACACAGCTCAACTCTAAAGGCTACCTACCAACTCGAAGCGACCACCTCAAAGACAGCTCAGCCTCGGTGAACCTACGTTTACAATCCATTTTCTTGATACCCAGACTTGCACATCAGCATGTGTTACTACCAGAGGTACCTTTTCAGCTGCGGCCACATAGCCGAGATCAAGTTTGTTAGGCGATGTAGAGGTGTTGGCTACGCGAGGCAAGGGAGATGCTATGGGGAACGTTATACACTGACATCCTCCTTTTTGATTTGTGCCCTAGGTGTCAATATATATTTGACCGTTATTGATGGAAGACATGAAGATGGGGCGAAATACTTCGCGATAGTGATGGTATGATCATATACAGAGGCACAGATGCGTTGGTTTCGACTAGAGTCGCCCCTTAACTGTCATGTAGTATCATGCTCACGTCGGAGTACCTAAACTGCATTCTTTTATGAAGTTCTTGCCACGCTCTCAGCTTGAGCTGTGTCTCCTTTAAAGTTGCCAACCTAGAATCCCAAGTGCTCTAGCAACCCGACAAGCTTCCTCTCGCTCATGGCTTTCATCCCCTTCCTCTGGTCCGGGTCCGTATTCATTTTCAGGAAATCCTCGTTGGTCAATATAAATGGCAACAAGGAGCCTAAGAGCTCGTCGACATCCGCAAGTTTATCGATCCCCTGAATTGTGCTCGGACGTTTCACGTCTAGCTTCTGTAGCTCGACCTCCCATGCCTGTGCGAGCTCCCAGTCGACCGCTGGCGCACCGTTGTCAGACACTACCGGGGCCGGAAGAGGTGAAGGAAATCGGCTGGTAAGCTTGGCATTCCGAAGTGCTTCAGCTTCCTGCTCCTCTGGGCTTGTCCCACCGGACCAACCGAGAAATGAGCCACCGTTGGTGTTGAAGGAGCGGAGAAACTCGTAGCCAGGATGCTGGATGCTGGCGAAATCGTAGTCGAGCAGTGCTGTGATACGGCCGGTTGGCGGGTCGTAGAGCAGATTTTCGGGAACTGCAGTGCGCCTCTATTTCAGCAATCAGTCACTCTGGAATAGCCATCTTGTACTTACCAAAATCTCCATGCACAATCACCCTATCGTGCTTTGAAGTCAGGTGGGCAAAATAAGCTGGAAGCCCGTGCTCGATGAAAGCATCCACCCGCTTCCTGACCCCATTGACACGCCAACCTTGAAGATGTGGATTCGCATCCGCCCTTGCAAGTGCTACTTTCAGGCGGTCCTTATAGGAGTCCTCCAGCGAAGACCAAGGTCCAGCCCCAACAGTTGGCATGGGTGCGCTGACAATTGCACCGGCATCATCAAACGTCAGTCCCCCCCAGCCCTTGATGCTCTCAGGAAGCTGGTAGTCTTGCAGCGCTTTCACCAACCTTGCCATCTGCGCCAGTATCCCCCGTTTCTGGTCCATGGACATGTTCTTGCTAAACTCTTCGGCGAGCGGCATTCCAGGCATCAGTTCCTGCAGGATCCACCCGGTACGGCCAGAACCGGCAGCGCCCCAGCCGAATACACGAGGGACTACGGCGGGCTTGACAGGGCGCAGGGCAGCCGTGGCGAGAGTGAGAATGGCAACTTCGTTCTGCACGCGGGTTTCTTGGTGCATGCCCTCGGCATCTGGGTTACTGAGCCGAAGTATAAATTCCTTGGTGCCAGCCGGAATGGGGACGCAGCCGGATAGATGCTCGAGCTTGCACCCCTCGCTTCCAAGGCAGTCCGGGGTCCCGGCGGGAAGAATGAGGCGGTAGACAAAGTTATTATACTTGAAAGGAAAATCAGGATCGTACTGGACCGGCGTGATCTTCGTTCCCTCCACGTCCTGTTTCGAGCCATCGCTGTTAGCAACCTTGGCCGAAGAAAGTGGAGGACATATGGGTAAGTGTAATGCGGAGCCAGCCGAGTGTGCAGATGTTCTTAACCCTTCATCCAGACGCGAACATGGACCTGCCGCAGGCAAAATGAATATCACGATTCAACTTGGCTTGTTTGCTTACTGTTTTCAAAAGTCCTAGCCGACTGACCAGAAGACCTTGAATGTAGTCGAGACGTTCCTGGTACTTGGCATGGTTGTGAGAAAGGGCTGCCATCTTGGAAGTTGGCTCGATGGTTAAAGGGTCAGGGCGGTCTGTGATGTTGTGCCTAGCGTTCGATAAAGAGGTTTCTACAAAAATGCCCGATTGGGAATTAATTTTGTCGTCCGTGGGGGACAGGAAATTCTCCCCCACGCACGAGACAAATATATGCTCTTACAACTTAAGGCCTGAGACGTCTTTGCTGCAGGGGCTATGGACACCTGATTGTTCAGCGAAGCTCAGAGGCCTTGGATTTTCCCGCTACATGTACCTAACTGCGCATTGTATCTAAGTCCTAAGGTAGGTATCAAGCCTCTGACTCCCTACAGCCTCGGTCGAGGCGTTACGTGCCTTCTGCTCTGGACCTTTCAAACCCGAACTATTGCCATCAAACCCGACGCTACGACGTATGTCACCGTCCACTCCCTTCCAACTATTGGGTTCTCATGTAAACTGCGAGAAGAACTCCCACGTATACTTATCCGAGAACGTGCTCGTCGCACCCGGGTCTCTCGGGGAAGGCGTATGGTCCCTATCCCAATCAGTCAGTCAGCCAATCATTGCAGATGTCCTTTCCCACTCTTATCTTCCCCTTCCTCATGGACAGTCCATAGCAGTTAGACCTACCCATCAAACGCCACAAACGTCGTCGGATACTCCTTCGCGCACTCATACACCGTCTTGATGTGCTTCTCACCCCTGGCCGGCTCCTTCGCCTCCTTCGCCGCACATCCATTATTCTTCAAGAACCGATCGCGCATCTGTCGCCCGCCCGCGATTGGCAGCACCTGATCCCTTGTTCCATGCTGCGAGTACCACGCCACAGGCTCCGTTCCGCCCGGGCACTGCCCGCTGATCTGGGGGCTTCCCGATAGGACGGCAACCGCGCGCAGCTCCTTGCCCAACGCGCAGGCAAGAATGAAGGACATCGCGCCGCCGTGGCTGAAGCCTGTCGAGAAGCGCAGGTTCTGGTCGATACACACGTCGTTCTCGATCTCGTTGATGAGGTCCTTGACAAAGGTAACGTCCGACCCGCCGTTGTTCCACCAGCCGACACCCAGGGGGCCCGACGTGCCCGTGGGCGCGACGTAGATGGCGCCGATGGTGTCGTTGATGAGGTTGGGGAGGTTGTAGTACCCGCCCGTGCCGCGCGAGGTTTGCTCGCCGGAACCGCCGACGGGGTGCATGGCAAAGATAAGGCGGTAGGGGTGCGTGTTGTCATAGTTGGCGGGCAGCTTGACAAAGTACTGGCGTTTGACGCCCCCGGAGGTGATGCTCAGCCCGGGGCTGGAACCGGCGGCAGGGGTAATGATCTTGGGGGCTTTGCCGCAACCGGGAGAGGGCTTTGCGGCCAGAAGGGGCTGCGACGCTCCAAGGAGCAGGAGGGCGACGCTCATGCCCAGGAAGTTGGACAGCATGGTGAGGGTGAAGGTAGGATGGAGGGAGGGAAGATGTGGATGGGAGTAAGGGCAGCTGTGAGATCCAGCATTCTGTCTGGTATTGCGACGTCCTGACCGTACTTATGCCGGTCTGTTAGGAAGGCTGTCATTGAAGAGCCCCTTCAAGTTTGAACGCACCCTCGGTATCTGGTGTCGGCTTGTGTTGTGGCCTGTGTATATACAGGATACATTCTAGAGATGTTCCGTCCGATACGAAATAGGCATCTCCCGCTGCGACGACGGAGACTACAAATGAGAGAGGCACTACTAACCTGGAAATCATGGCTTGTACTATCCTGAGCCGAGAGTCTGTTTTCATTATGCCTGTCAATAAGGGGATTGGAACTAAATATACTCTTGCGGGGTCGCACTTTAGGTAAACGACGGGTGTCCAATCGGCATGTGTTTCGGGATCAAGGCAAGGGCTATAGGAGGGCTATAGGGGCTCAGGGCGCACCACACAGTACAGGTGTGTTTCAGGCAAAGAAGTTTCCCGACTCTCGAGGGATCTTCAATGGAGAGAATGCTCAATTGTTTTGCCCAACACGGCGAACAGTAACTTCACCGCCTCTCCTGGGGCCTCAACTTTATTGTCGAGGTCTAGGGCAACTACCAGACCCAACTATCCTAGTCAAAAAATGGTGGTACGAGATTGAATACCAAGTCAGGTGCTAGTAGACGGCGGCGTCTTCTTCAGCGTAATCGGGATCTTGCCGTCAGACTCATCACCCGTAGAGTTCCACTTCAGAGCAAAGATTCCGTCTAAGTCCGATGGCAAGGCATACCAGAGTGACTCCATATCCCCTCTTTCACCCCAAACGAACACATAAGAGCCATAAGTCAACAAGTCCGTTACCACATCGCTGGTCGAGTCCATCGTGCCATTGACAAACAAGACGTTCTTGGACGAAGAGGATGCCGACGGAACCCCGAACGTTTTATTGCTCCAGCTTGAAATATCAGAAGGGTTGGTGAAGACCGTTGTATTGGGAGAGCCGAGCCAGCCGGTGCTGGTTGTGGTAACTATCGAGCGTTCGTGATTGTGTAAGATGTCCGCGCATTAGCGAGACTATGTCGAAAACGAGGGGATTTACAAATGACTGGAGCGAGTTCAATATCCGTGGCCGAAGAGTAGTCTCCCAGATACACGTTTTCTAATGGGCTTCGTTCAGCTTCGTCTTCTTAATAGACACCGTTGTGACTCGTGAGTGTACGGGACTAGGACAAACCTCCATCGGATAACACCGGCAGTCCGCCGATACCCTCTCCATATCCATAAAGCTGAAATCCATCAGATGAGCTGGCAGCAGCGGCCAAGGCTGGCAACAACAAGGCTGCGCAGCAATGAAGAAATGCAGAGGAGAAAGGCATAGTAGCACAGCGAAGTACTTGGAGCATTTTGGACATGAAGTATAGGATGGGCGAGGGTGACTTGAAACTTCAAGGTTCAAGCTGACTGGTGGGTTGAAGTTCGGCGACAGGCACGTTGGATTTATGGCTTTGGGGCAGGAGGGTTCAGTTCCCGGATATCGACCATCTACATAGCCAGCAGAGGGAGGTACGAAACAAAGGGGGTAAATCATCCATTGCGGCCACGTAAGGCCCGCCTAAGCTTGAATGGAAAACATCGGGAATAAGTCGTGGGAATTAGGTTGGTGGTCGGCAGTTTTTCCTTCAAAGTACCCATTCTCCGAGCACGAACAGGGTACTAGGTAGGTAGGTACCTTACTCATCCACTGACGAAGATATCACCGTAGCCTCGCAATGCCAATGGTCTTGACCACGGCGGGGTGTAGCCCGCAGCACGAACACGATACCCACGTCCTTATCGGAACAGCCCCCAGCTCCAGTCCACACACCCCTGAGGCTGTGATCCGACCCCCTCCCACTGCCGTCAGCGCCTCCGCTGCTCTACTGGTAGTACGCGGCATCTAAGGGCGGTGTAGTTTTGAAAAGAAACTCATTATCGAAAGTCATGTTTTCTGTGCTCCGGGCAGCTGCGTGACCTGGGCTGGGGGACAAGGGCGGGGTCAGGGGCAGGGGGCCAGGAGTAGGAGTCAAGGTCTAGGTTACGTATGCGTGCACAATAATCCCACGGGATGTGCCGCCACATATCCGATTGCTCAGCTGGTGATGGGTTCTGGAGCAAAGCTAGTTAACGATTGGCATTTTGTTGGCGTGTAGCACTCTAGCTCCTATGTTAGCATCGGCGATAAGTCGTTAAGCTACAGGATCTCGACATGGAAGCTCTCACTTTAAGCTCTCCTTGCTGGTAACGGGAGATGTTCTCTATGTAAACGGAATAAAGTTGGGAATGACCAGGGCTATGAAACTAAACCGGACGTTTCTTTCTGCTCTTCGACTTAGATAGCAAGGCTCAAAGGCCGGGTTCTTTAGCATGATTGGTGTCCAAGCCGGAAAACAGCACCCGAGACAATACCTACTTAGCTCCCAGGAATCGAGGGTCCTGTCCCCAGCATGGCAGGCATGGCTTGTCCGGATCGTCCGGATAAGGACAGATCCCCGGCCCGGGCCGCTTGTGGCTGGGCTCCATCACTGCATACCTTATACGTGTACGTCTGTAGCTAGCTGCATATGGTAGTGGTATGTGAGACTGTGCTACACCTAGTTACTTGTTGAAATACACGGTTATTGGCTACGAAGATAGGTAGTTGTATTTGGCCTTGAGAAGTTACCTCATGGACTCGGGGAGCAGCTTAGATACGCAGATACAAGTAAGATAAACTCTGGTACTGTACATCCCCTGTCACAGTGATGGCTTGTGGTCTCTGCCCCTGAGTCTCTCAACATTACCGACCATACTACCTAAGGCGCGTCTGATCTCGGAGCGACTTAGTAGGTCCAATTAGTCCTGACCAGTAGTTGCCTAGTTTCTGTATGGACTTAGTAGTATATAGCATCTCAACATTCGTACTTTGTATCCTTTTTCCCGACTATGACTGGAAATAACTTGTCGTTATTTTTACAACTGCTCGAGCTCGGGAAGCTCCGTTTGCACGAGCAATGCCCCTTTCCATGACAAGGGTATACGAATTGAGATAGCGTTAATGCACTCATGTTGACACTATTGATTTCTCCCCCTTGACGTTACGCAACTGTTTGAGTCCTACCCATCCTCCAAAACTCATAGATGTCCGCCGGCGGCTGCATTCGTGAAGCGCGAGCACCGCTATCATGGATCGTGACACGCAAGAGGGACGCGTAACTTCTTGATTCAGGTGACTGAGAAGATGTCCACACTATGAGCTCGCCGTGTTGGCACGGGATGGTGTTATCTGGATCGGAGGGTGGCTTGCGTGATGTTCGGATTTGACGACGGCAGTGATTGGCAACGACTTTGCAGGACGCTGGATTTGGACACTTTGAGGGAGTTTGGCAATGGCGAGAGCGAAACTACTAACCGCTTTCCTCCAGGGTTTCTGTGCGGGGAGGCGCCAGGAAGGCGGGCTGACGATGTACTTGGATACAACTTACAAGGAAGCGAAGATGTGGTTTAGAGCCAGGGACCTACATCTACTACATAAGCTGAATGCTATGGCACCTCTCTGAGAAAGCAATCACACATATCTCAGCACATGTTCGGGACCCCTCAAGTTAACCATTTCAATTTACATGCTTTTTCGACCTCGTTTCTCCCTCGTCGGCCCTTGAAAGTTGAGACCTGGCTCTTACATGACAATGATTTCGCGTCTTCTTGCCACAAGCAGTTTTACTGCTACACTGGCTTCTGCTCTGCCGGGACTAGTACACGCCCCTCATTCAAGCGCACTGCTGGCTCGTTCCTCCTGTAGCGGCAATACGGCGTCAACCCGGTCCCAATGGTGCGACTACTCCATCGACACCGACTATACGACAGAGCCCGTTGACACGGGCGTCACTCGAGAGTACTGGCTTGAGTTAACGGACGTAACCGTGTCACCGGACGGGGTGTCGCGGTCAGCAATGGCTGTCAATGGCTCCATCCCCGGTCCAACCATCTTCGCTGACTGGGGTGATACCGTCGTCGTTCACGTCACCAACTCGTTATCCACTTCTCTGAACGGCACAAGCATCCACTGGCATGGAATCCGCCAAAATTACACCAACCAGAATGACGGTGTTGCCTCCATTACGCAGTGTCCTCTGGTGGTTGGCGAATCAACCACCTACACCTGGAAAGCAACACAATATGGCTCGTCTTGGTACCATTCTCACTTCAGCCTTCAAGCGTGGGAAGGCGTCTTTGGTGGGATCATCATCAATGGCCCTTCTACCGCTAACTACGACGAGGATCTTGGCATGCTTTTCCTCAACGATTGGGATCACCAAACTGTCGATGAGCTCTATTCCAGTGCTGAAACGTCTGGGCCACCCACCTTGGCCAACGGTCTCATTAACGGTACCAACGTGTACGGGGAAGATGGTGATTCATCCCAGACCGGAACAAGATTGGCTGTCTCATTCACGTCTGGCACCTCATACCGCATGCGGCTGGTGAATGCCGCCGTCGACACGCATTGGAGATTCTCCATCGACAACCACACTATGACTGTAATGGCAGCTGATCTCGTTCCAATTGTGCCATATGAAACGACGGTTATCACAATTGGGATGGGTAAGTACATCATCAGACCACCTGCGTATTTTGTTTTCTTAGGAAAGCCGAGACTGACTGCCACATAGGACAAAGATACGACATAGTCGTCACGGCAGATCAAGCTGATGTCGCGGATAACTTCTGGATGAGGGCTATTCCACAGTCAGCATGCTCTGACAACGACAGCACCGAAAATATCAAAGGGATCGTCTACTACGGTGATAGTCCCGGCACCCCTTCGACAACTGGTTACGACTTCAAGGACGCCTGCGACGATGAGACGGCCAACATCACCCCTTACATTTCCAAGACGGTTTCTTCGGCACAGTGGAATGACTTGGAAACCGCCTCAGTCTCTAGGAACTCGGCTGGCCTCTTCAAATGGTATCTCAACAGCACGACCATGCTAGTTGACTGGGCCAAACCCACTCTGGAAATGGTGACGGATAACATCACCGAATACGAGTCGGATGACGCCATCATTGAGCTGAATGAAGCCAACCAGTGGGTGTACATGGTGGTTCAAACAACGCTGCAGGTTCCGCACCCAATCCATCTGCACGGTCACGATTTCTTCATTCTCGCCCAAGGTTCAGGGACATACGACTCGTCGACAGTAACACTGGAGACCGATAACCCACCCAGACGCGATACGGCCATGCTGCCATCGCAGGGATATTTGGTCATGGCCTGGGAGACGGACAACCCTGGTGTATGGCTGATGCACTGTCACATCGGTTGGCATACCTCAGAGGGCTTCGCCCTCCAGTTCATTGAGCGGAAGAGCGAGATCGCGTCGATCGTCAGTACGTCAACTCTGGAAGACATTTGCACTAAGTGGGAGGAGTTTCAAGGGGATTATTCAATTGAACAAGAAGACTCTGGTGTATGAGATGGATGCACCTAGAGCATTTCGTGTCAAAGACAGGTAGGTAGGTATCCTGCCTATTGGTAACTCCGATTTGCTATGTAAACTTAGTTTACTAAGGTATTTACATATACCTACATGTGACTGCGTTTTAGGTATCCGCCATCATTATGCATCTGTCCCGAGTGATCCGTTAAGTCATCCTCAACCGTTCTAGTCCATGCACGTACATAAATGTCATAATGGGACCTAGCAGGCTAGCATAAAGTATCGGCATGGTCCTAAGAGTGATAATCAGGGGGCAGCGCAGGTTTGGCTTGTTGTTTATACAGTTATAGTAGTGCCCCCGGCTTGTTGAGCTCCTAGCTATTGGAAATGAGCCCTCTTGGCGTAAGCTAGGGAGTGGCCCACTATAGGGGGAAATTACTGTCCTGCGCTCCCACCTATATAAAATTGGCTCTAGAGAGCTATTGTGGCCTCTATTCCTTAGAACCTTCAATTTGATCAATTAATCTAGAAGACAACCACCAAAAGAAACCATCACCAGTGGCCATTTTGGCCCGGTAAGTCCACCCTGTGATTTCCAACACTAGCATTCATACCAAAGAGGGTGGCATTGACTGGCATGTCCGCAGGCGTGGGCGTAGATGGCGAGGTGGGAGACATCGAGGCGAGTCGGAGGGTCGGTTTACCCAGGTTGGCCAGAGTTCGGCGCTTCCCTTGCAAAAGATTGGCCAAGGTACGAGGGTACCATCGTAAGTAGTGAGTTGACACTCGTCAGACCCCTGGCAATGCCCCACTATTGGGGGCTGCCAAGGGCTGGCAAGATCTGGCGATGTTCTGAGTCGGCCCGTCAGAGATTCCACTGTCAGGTTCTGACGAGTGTCAAACTCCTACTTACGATGGTATTGGGAGGCTGAGCCTTGCCAGTGTCAGTCGCGTTAAGCGCGCAACTTGCTGCCCGAGTCTAAGCAGGGGCGGGGTTCAAAAAAGCAGGGACATCCCGATTCGCAGTGCGCTTTCTCACTTGCAAAAGCAGCATCTCAAACTTCTCGACAGTAGGTATGTTTTCCTACTCTGCAAAGCGCATTTTACGCCCAAGGTTCAGTGGTACAAGATCGTTTGCCCAGACACAACATAGGTGGGCGATTCGACCTACTTACAGACCTCCTCGCAATAGCCAGACTCAAACCAGGCACAATGAAGCGAGTCAGCACACTTCAAACGGCGGACGAAGTGGCCGATACCTTGTGCTGACGTTGGGCGGCGTCCTCGCGGCTCTATACGGTACTTGGACGCTATCCTCCTCAGTCCTCCGTCAGTACTCGATACATGGGTCACGAGTGGCGACGTCAACGCCGACACCGGATTATAGTCCCCTAGATGATGCCCAGAATCAGATTCGCCTCTTGGTTCTGGATCGGGGAGATGGCTCTGCCCAAGTTAGTTGCCGTCTGGAGCATGTCTCTCTCGCAACCAGCCCTCGGTTCGAAGCCCTGTCGTATGTATGATGTTACAACAGCAATGACAAGCCCCCGCAAATCATATGCAGCGGGAAACGGGTTGTGGTCGGCCAGAACTTGTACGATGCCTCGCGGAATTTGCGGCGCCCCGACAGCGAGCGTATCCTCTGGGTGGATGCGCTTTGTATCAACCAGAACGACCCGCTGGAGAAGGCCCAACAGTTACCTCGTATGGGCAGCATTTACGAAAAGGCTGAGTCGGTCATCATTTGGCTCGGCGAGCCCACGAAGTCCTCCAGCGAGGCAATCTCGACCCTGCGGAAGCTGAACGAACACTTTACCGCATCTCTGTTCTTTTACAACGAATCCAGCTGGTCCGTATGGGCTCGCCAGATGATATACCGCAAGTTCCCTTCCATGGCGGCTGGGGACTGGCACAGGCACAAGACGACGCTAGCAGGCTTCAACTGGACCGCTGTGGCTGATGTCATGAAGAACCCGTGGTTTCTGCGGGTGTGGGTATATCAGGAACTCAGGAAGGCTACTAGCGCAGTTGTGGCCCTTGGCAATGAGCAGATGCCACTCAACGACTTTATCCGGCCTATCGCTGAGTTATTCATGCACCCCCTCGGCATGGAGATCATAGGACCGCACCTGAGCGCCGACGCCTACAGGTCTTTGGTGACCATTCTTCGCATTGTGACCGAAGACGGGCCCGAAGCCCGCAACTTAGTGGAGTCGCGGCGCCCACTGCTCGATTTCGTTGCCCGGGAGTCATTTCGTGACGTAACGAACGACCGGGACCGGATATTTGCATTTTGCGATGTCGCTAATGATGTTGACGAGACCGACTGGGAAGTCATTCCTGACTATACCGCCACGGTAGAGCATGTGTACCTGCGCTTTGCCCGCTGGTGTCTCTTGCGAGGGAGAAATCCAGATCTTCTCCAATACGCTGGAAAACAAGGTCCGGAACCTCTACTAGTAGGGGCTATACCTCAGGCAGAGACGGGCGGGGTGGCACTGCCGTCCTGGTTCCCGACTGGCGCCAGAACCGCCTCGAGATACTGAATCCATTTCCTGGGCACTACAACGCCTCAGGGACTTCTGAGCTTCACGTTTCGTGGAGACCCGACCAGCCAACCCTCTTGCGGATAATGGGGCGCATCGTGGACACAGTCGACGAAGTGTCCATCTCGCGGATGCATCTGACTGGCCTCGACCATTTTGAGTTCGCCTCAGGAACAAAGTTTGATCCGGCGGCCGTGAGCAAGCTTGTGAAAAGGCGCCAGCGGTTCTCATTCCTCAAATGGTTCAAGAGGGACAAGAGGGACCAAGCGTTAGACGATATAATGTCTAAATACCTTGTGACCAGGGATCGCCAAGGGTCAACAAAGACGTTCGAAATCAGTTCCCTACGCGAAGCGCACGAGGCGCGGCAGCGATTCGGGACAGAAAAACTTCCCGCCCACGAGATGACGAACCTAGTGTGGATGGAAGACTGCAAGTATATTGCTGCCAAGTGTACTGGCGGACACATGACGCCTGACCGACTCGACGCGCTGTGGAGGACCATGACGTACTCATCTCCTAGCCTGCCAAAGCGTAACTTTGTTTCATACCTTGCTCTTCTCGATGATATTGGACAGGGGAGAAGGAAGACCGAGAGCCTGCAGGGCACCTCGTTTGAACTGCCACGGAACCGTGCTCGCGCCGCCGAACCGCGGGACATACGGCATCTAGCGAAGACACAGTGGCGTAGACAACTACCCAGGCTACCGGGCATGGATAGACGCTCTTCAAGCCCATTGCCCGATGATAATGAACTGCACCTGAGGCGAACTATGCATAGCATCTTTGGCAGTGTTTTCAGTCGGCGCTTCTGCGCCACTTCCCAGAACAGACTTGGATGGGTTCCCGTCAGTGCTAGGGCAGGGGACGTCATTTGCGTGTTGGACGGCGTCAAACTACCGGTAGTCCTGCGGCCGTTGTCAAAGAAAGGAAATGAGCATGTGGAGGAAGAAGCAGGTACCGGCAGTACAGCGATACCGGTTTCCAGTAAGAGGTTCAGTGGGGGCAGCAGTTCACGGTACCAGCTGATCGGGCCGTGCTACATTGATGGCATCATGCACGGCGAGTTGATGAAGGGTAGGCCATCTGAGGGAAACTATCTGGAACTGTCGTGAAAGGAGAACACGCTGTCACCAGACACCACGGGGTACAGCGGCACCCGACTCGGTACCTTAGTCAGGATAGACAGGAGCCTTGCCTTCTTGTTGGAAATACAGCAGTGAGGCACGAATACTGGGCGAATTGCCCAGTGGTGATGGAATTCTTGGTGGATTGATTGATCAATTGTTGTTCAAAGTTATCCTGAATCTCAGGAGCTCTCTAGAGCCAATTTATCCTGGTGGGCGCGTAGGAGCAGTAATTTCCGACGTTACAGGCCACGAACTATGCCCAGGGGTAGTATTTCCAACACTTCTCGGCAGCGCTGCCAATAATCCTGTTGAGTGGGAAGGAGGAACCAGGGAATAACCTCAATTTATTGGAGCTACTGCAGGCACTGAGGCTGGGCTCTTTTTCCTCCGGCAACCCTCCTACAACCACCTCCGGCTACAATCAATACAATTTACCCAATTCTCTACCATGCTTTTCATAGTGATTCCATCTAGGTAGCATGGTTCCAACCCATCGCCGGTCGCTTGAAAGATCAAGATTCATTCTCACTATTTTGGGTTGTTTTTCATCTACCGTTGTTGTATGCCTGATTGCAATGTTTGTTCTACCTGTTGCTGCGCTGGCTATATAATCTCTCTATTTCGGTTTTCGATTGATTTCGATTATCTTTATACACCGTGCTATAGGAAGGGTCTCACCCAGGGCACTAATCGGCTAAGAATATACATCTTCCCCTAAGAAACTCTCGGAGGGCAAACATCATCAAACATCATCACTACGCAAGTTTTAGCAGCCTCGACACAACTTTACAGCAACTCAGTTCGGCACTCAGAAGCTCCACGAAAATGGACAAGAATTGTAGTGGTTTTCGGTGTTGTGGAGAGTTGTACTTCGGGGTCGAAGCACTTTTTAGGTCCCTGGTAGTATTGTTAAGTGGGAAGGAGGAACTAGGGAATAACTTGTATTCATTGGAGCCACTGTAGGCACTAGGGCTAGGCTCTTTTTCCTCTAGCAACCCTCTAACAACCACCTCTAGCTACAATCAATACAATTCACCCAATTCTCTGCCGTGCTTTTCAGTCCAAGACGTTCGGCTTGAATTAGCTTGCCTGAAAAAATCAGAGCTTGGATTAGCTTGGCTTGGCTTGCAAGGGCTTGCCAAGGCCCCCGGATACGGTTATTCCGACCCGGACCCTTGTTAACTCCTGTTTTCCTTCCATTGTCTTCGCATACCGGGAGAAGACCCTAACCCAAAGACCCTAACCCTGTATGAGGTGCCCTGGCTCAGGGGGTCTGGTAACGGGGGCACTCCACGAAGGAAAGTATCACCACCCTATCGACGGTAAGCAGACTTTGGAATTAGTACTCTAGTACTAGTATATACCTGAGTACTAGTACTAGTACTAGTACAGTACTAGACTAGAGTACCACCAAATTATCGAATGTCACCCTCTGTTTTGTTTTCGAGGCCAAATCCGATGTGTAATCTCGTGTTCGAACAACGCGTGAAATGGTTCGTGGAGGAAGCGCCAGTCTTCCGTGGAGGCGCGTGTGTGGTGGCCGCACAGAACAAGTCAGAATTTCAATTGAGGCCCAAAGCTTCAACATGAGTGCCATTTGGAAGCGTTCTCGCATTCATGTTCTCACACTCCCCTTTTTTCACAGCCGTCCAACACTGGCTCTCCTGCTTGCAGGCACAAGATACCTCCAATCTCTTGTTTACACGCCACCAATCCTCGTTCAACCTGTTTGCAACTCCTCATCACGGACCTCCGGACCTCGATTGTTCTCAATGGCCAGCATCGACGAGCCCCAGTTCGAGGACGAGGTATATGTTCAGGAAGCCGACTTGGAGGATTTCGAGGGATACTCTGCCGGCGGGTATCATCCCGTTGTGATCGGTGACGCCTTTTGCGATGGCCGCTACGAAGTCGTCCATAAACTCGGTTTTGGCGGTTACTCGACAATCTGGCTCGCCAAAGACAAACAGGCGCAGCGGTATGTCTCACTGAAATTCCTCGTCGCAGAGGAATTTACCAAGAGTACCGAGGCGAAGATCCTTCGCCAGCTCTGCACACCCGAGTCAAGTCATCTGGGACGCAGATTCATCACCCGCTTGCTCGACGATTTTTCCTTCGAGGGGCCTAATGGCCATCACGTCTGCCTGGTGCAGGAACCGGCAGTGTGTAGCATCGCTACATCGAAAGAGTCTGCGGCGGACTTTATGTTCCCGGTTGAAACAGCACGGTCCATTGCTGCTCAACTAATCATGGGCCTCTCATACTTGCACTCTCAAGGCGTGTGCCATGGTGGTAGGTGCAGTTCGAAATCTGGAATGAATTCCTATCGTGACATGTTTCTGACCCTGACTCTCTAGATTTACACATTCGAAATTTCCTTATCTGTGGCCCCAACATCGACTACCTCGACCCACCCGAACTTTACAAGCGATACCGTCTGGACAAGGTCCCTATCCGGCGAGTTAATGGTACAGTCGTGGGACCTCACGCGCCACCCTATGCGGTGTATCCATTACATATCCCAACGCCCGCAAACAAGCTGACAGATCCTCTCGTACGCATCTCGGACTTTGGAACATCCTTCATAGTTGCCGAAGAGTCAAACCCGAAATTACACACCCCCGACCCCTATCTGCCCCCAGAAGCCTTCTTCAACGAGCCGGTCACATTAGCAGCAGACATCTGGACACTCGGCGTCAACCTCTACGAAGTTCTCGGCGAGCGTATCCTGTTTGAAACTTTTGCCGGGGACCGGGATGACATCATCGGCGAAGTGGTTAACACACTTGGTATGCTACCAAAACGATGGTGGGACAAGTGGGAAGCGCGAAGCGACTTCTTCGAGGAGGACGGCGCTTGGAGGAAGGATGGCGTCAAACGTATCTGTACGCCCAAGTTCCGGCGGTTGCATCAAAGGATGTGGGATATGGGCCGCGGTGAAACGCCAGAGACGTGTCAGTGGGACGTGGAAGGTGGTGAGATGCGGGCTTTGGAGGAGTTGCTGAGGGGGATGATGGTATTTGAGCCCAGCGAGAGACTAACGGCCGAGCAGGTGTTGAAGTCTGAGTACATGGTGAAATGGGCAATGCCAGCCTGGGAGAGGCAGTGCGCGCGGCAGAGGGACAAAGTGGCAGTGTGCTCCTAGAGGGAGTAGTACTCTTTGTATTTCCTTGCCACTTTATCTCATTCTGTCACCCTACCAAGCTGGTTTGCGCAAAGTCTTACTGCCTCTATAGCACTATATCTACTTTTGGGGATAACGATAATCGATTCCCGGCCACGTCCGCATGCAGTGAGCTATTAGAAGGAGGGGTTCAGTTTACTCGGCGGCCTCTCAGCTTCCTGCTCAGGCTTTCCTCGAGCAATCTGTCAGGTGCCCCGAGTTTTCTTCATCTGGTTGTCTTTGTGATAGGTGAAAAATGGTTATAGTCGCGGTTTCTAGACCTCTGGCAGGCTGAGCTTACTCTCCGTGGAATGGTTCAGGGGCAGAGTTGGGAGGGATGCCTGCAATACTAACCCTAAGCCTCCGTATGTAACCAGACATCCCTACATGCAGGTGTGCACGATTCGAGCACCTACATCTCCAGGTTGCTAAAACCAAATCCTCCGAGATGGAAAGGGGCCATGAATTGGCCGTTGAACTGCGGAGCCGGACCTGTGTTTATATTTTGGTCGCCAGTCCCAAGATGAATGCTCTGCGGGCCTGATCCGTGATTGTTAAAGACGTGAGATCCCGTGTTCTCGGGCAACGAAGGCTCGAGCTCCATAATCTCTTTCAACGCAGCCCGGAGGCACTCCGCCTCGTCAGGCCCGACAAATGGCTCTTTGGCAAGCGCAATAACGTCCTCGAGGATCCCCTTCATAAGAAGCTCTACACGACCTCCCTTTCCGGCGGCAGATCGGTATCGCTCCTGTACGGGGGTGCCGTCCGGTGGTATGACTTTGCCGAAGATTGTCTGCAAACGCGCAGCTCGCTCATCGCATTGTTTTGCCAGCTTGGCTATTTGTTGGTACGCATCTTGGTCCTCGCGTGTCTCTTCCTTTGTCTTCCTGCTCCTCGACTGAATGTACGTCTCGATAGTACCAAGGGTACGCTCGACGAGGGGAATCACTTTTGCGACTTCGTGGAATGCGTTGGGCAAGTCTTTGCTAGCATCGTCAAGATCGGCGTACACGTTGTTGGTGTTCTGGAGTGTGGATTTGGCCCCGCGGATGGCCATGAGGGCTTGGGTAGCTCCAGGGCCCGGCATTTTGGAGGATAGGTGGATTCTGATCGAACAAGTGTTGGGTATTGTGTCTACCCCAAGGTCCTGCTCAAATTTTATCTCTCGGGAATGCATCTTGGAGGGAGAAAGATAAGATTCTCCTTTAAACCAATCGAAGCTTGCAGTAGATGAGGGGCATTCTGGATACTACTTGCCAATGTTAGAGTTGGGTTGCAATTTATATGATGCGCTCCAAGCTGCAGCACCTCAGCAAGGTACCTAAGACAAACTTCCGTCCTTTCCTAGGTATCCATGGCACGAGCAGCCCAACCCTTTACTCTTGCTGAACTGTGAGCAGTGGTGACAGCCTTCACCTGTGCATAAGATTCCTGAGGGAACCTAGGTCGGGGGCCAAACACAGGTTGCAGCTATAATGTCGTACTGCAGTAGGAGACTACTTCTTCGCCCTATAGAGACGGATTTCGTGTCGTACAACACATGCAGTAAGAACAGATTCTTAACCGAGAAAATGCAAGAAGATGATGGATCATGCATGTTTATTGGACACACATGCATGCATCGCCACGAAGAATTCCAGCCCCCGTCTGCTAGACCCAACGTTTGCCACCCCCATACGAGGCATTTATGCGGGCCAAATGCAGTTGCGGTTTAACAAGGAGGGTAGCCCTCTTTTCCCCTGAGCATGCATTCTCGGTGACCGCTGCTTGTGGCTTGCCAACATATCGAGCACAAGGCTGTCTCTCTAGCCTGCACGACATCCATTTTTGGCTTTCTTGGCATCAATACACACTATCCCTCAAGCTACGGTACACTATGTCGGGCGCTGAAGTAATAGGGGCTATATCGGGCATCGTTGCTCTGCTCGATGTAGCTGTGAAGTTGTGTGGGGCGGTCAAAGATGCGTCAAGGCTTCCTAGCCTTCGCGCCGCCAAACAGAGACTGCCCCTGATTGCCGATATGCTTCAGGCGGTCCGATACGGCTTGGAAACAGCACCGAGCCGGGAATCGTATGCGTCCATGATGCTTGTACTCGAGGGGTGTGAGAAAAAAGTACAGTCACTCCACAAAGCCCTAGAAGTAGTTGTATCTGCTTCAGGGGCATCGGCATCGAGGCGGGTTGCCACGGCAATGCGGACAATGGGCAAGGGAAAAAAGGTAGAAGGGCTGATGAAGGGCATCTTGGAGGACATTCAACTTCTTGCTAGTCAACATGCCATCAACGATCCAACCCGAGACCAGATTAAGGATTTGGCAAGCGCTGTCGAACACATGCAAATCTCGTCCGCAACTGAACCTGGCATTGAACGACATCACCAGAGGCATTTGACTCAACTATTTATCGCAAACTATGGCCAAGGTCCACAAAACACCCATCATGGCAACGGCAATCAGAATATCAATACAGGAGAGGCACCTCAATTCTCTGGAACATTTACGGGGTCCTTTCACTTCACCCCGCCTGTCACCCCCCGGTCGAGTCCATAAGCTGTGTCCTCAAGCACTAGTACTATATACCGCCTTGGTGTTGGAACTATAAAAGAAGCAGGAACTCGTATGCGAGCTGTTATATAATCTAGAATTAATTGGCAGATTCTCCTTGCTGTTCCTAGCTTATTGCCAACTTGAACCGTCAGCCTCCAGTGACGAGCCCCTGGTTAGAAACCTTCCCAGACAGCAATGCTTCGATCAAGTCATGCTTCCCCTTGACAGCATAGTCTCGAGCAGTCCATTGCTCCTTATCTTTGACGCCTGAATCTGCCCCATTATTTACTAAACACAAGGCTGCAAGGCCATCACCACGTTGAGCTGCATGCATCAAGGCTGTCTTGCCGCCTTGATCCTGCACATCCAAGTTTGCCTTCGCTTTGAGCAGCTTCACCATGATGTTGGTGGCATTGGGCCCTCCCCAAACGGCGTGATGAAGGGCTGTAAAGCCTTCCTTATCTTGAATATTGGGGTCGGCATGCCCCTTCACTAAAGCCTCGACAGTATCGCCGTAACCCTGACTGGCTGCCAAGTGCAGAGGAGTAAGACCACGGTGGTCCTGGACGTTCACATTCGTGCCTCTCTCCACCATCGCAACCACCATACCAGCCTTTCTGTCTGCTCCGCCTTGCGTGGCGTAATGGAGTGCTGTCTTCCCCTTCTTGTCCTGTCGTGTAGTCTCCATGCCGCGCTCAAGAAAGAGACCCAAGATCCTGTCATGGCCCAACTGTGCAGCCAGATGCAGACAGTCGCGGCCGTAATTGTTCACAAGACTTAAATCCGCTCCCTTTTCCAAGAGGTACCATACCAGAGCGGTATCCCCCGCTATCACGGCTCGGTGCAGCGCTGTCATACCGTCTTGGTCCGGTAGATCAATCTTGGCGCCATTCTCGACCAGCAACCACGTAACGGACTTGGATCTGCTGTGTACAGCAAGGTGCAGCGCCGTGGCTCCGTTCTTGCCCTGCTCGTCGAGTCGTGCACCATGATCTATTAGGTGCCATACGATACCCTTGTCTCCCCTTCTGCTCGCCTCCATCAACGGGGTATAGCCGTCCTTGCATGTTGCGTTGACATCGGCACAGGCTTCCAGAAGAATTCGAGCCACGGCAGTCTTTCCGTAGTTGACGGCCCATCGCAGCGGTGTGAAGCTGCCGTAGCCATCACGAATGTCGACATTGGCTTTGTAGGCGAGCAACAGTCTGGCCATGCGCTCGTTGCCGAACTGCGCGGCGTGTCGCAGGGCGGTCCAGCCGTCCTGGTTCATCCAGTTAACTTCCCAGCCGTTTTGGAGAAGGAGTTCGACAAGATCAAGGCGCCCGAGGACGACTGCCCAGAAAAAGGGTGTTCCAAGTTGCGTGTTACGCACGTCAATCTCGACCTTGCGCTCGGCGAGGGGTCGCGCTACGCTGAGGCAACCATACCGCACTGCCCAGCGGAATGGTGTCCATCCCTTGCGGTTCCCGATGTCTGGAATGGCGTTGTGCTCCAGGAGAAGCCGAACCATCTCCACGTGCTGGCCTTCAACGGCGAGATGCAGGGGTGTATTGCCTTCGTCATCGAGGGCGTTTATATCAGCCCCATAGCGCACAATAAGCTTCCTCGCGAGATCAATGCGGTTGAAATGCGAGGCCCAGTGGAGGGGAGTCTGCCCATTGCTACACGGACTGTTCACGTATTTGTTCGCCTGCGCTCCATTGCGAAGGAGGAGGTCTGCCCACCCAGCCATGTCGAAGTATGCGGCCGCATGGAGGCCGGTGATGCTGTTGGGGAACGTGTCATCTCGCACCTGAAAGGAAGCCGACAACTTTGACGTGTTGCGCAGAAACTTTACCAATTGTTTCTCTAGCACGGGAGTTTGCGCGGCACGCATGGCGTGGCGGAACCAGTGCATGGCGGCGTATTCGAGCAGTGGGTGGTTACGGATGCGCTCGGAAATGGATCCCGTCGACGAGCGGACCTGGCCGAGGTAGACGAGACAACGGAGTGCTACATCTTGGTGGCGTTCAGGTTCTGCAGGTATCAGGGTGAATGATCGCAGTTGAGGGAGGACCGAGTCGTGCACAGGACGAATGACCTTAGTGTCCTGGTCCACCACGATGAGGCCTGCGCAAACAGACGTCAGGCGATCTTCGTCCGGCAGGTAGTCGACATTGAAAGTTCCTTCTTGCGGCTGCACTGCAAAGGCGTGGCGGACCTCGTCGGCTCTGAGGTCTCGTGCAGCGGATAACACCCACGAGATGACGTGCGTGGCAAGTTTGATCTCGAAATCCGTATGATCCATAATCCGTTGGAGTGCAGCGTCGAACGTCTTGATCCTACCCTCGGGCAGCCTACCCAGAGCCGTTTTGAAATGCCCCAATGTACCCTGAGCTGCGAGGTAGTCCATGTGCATCTTTGCCAGGAGAAATCTGGGGCACTCTGCATTAGTGACCCAAGTCATGGGCTAAAAGGTACCAGACACGGGGGGAAACCTACATTCCCTGGGTCTTTTCGGTGATGGCCTTGACGATTTCTTCCTGAAATGCTGCACTTTTCTCCATGCTCACGAGCCGTAGCATTTGCTCGTTCGTTTTGATACGGTGCTCAACGTAGAGCTTGATGTCGACCGGGTCAGCTTCCAGCTTTATCATCAGGTCTGCTTTAAATTGGTGCCCTATCAACACTCCTGAGCGAGATGTTACCAAGACCTTCCAATTCTCGGGAAGTCGAAGGATGGTTTTAATGAAGGTTTCCTGGATCCCGGGATCAAGATGGTTGGAGCAGTCATCCAGAGCGTCGACGATGAGGTATACAGACTGGTATGTTTGTGCAATGCTTTCCATGAGGTCCTTCAACTCCTCAAATAGCGGAGACGACTCTCGAGAGACTATATCTTTGAAAATCTCGACCGCCTCGGTGGGTAGTTCTTTGATCTGCCGTTTCATGAGGAGTTGAGTCAAAATACTTGCGAGAAGCACTTCAGTCTTGGGCTGACTCTCTTGTTGGTCACCGAATCCGAAGAATATGTAAACGCAGACGCATTCGTTCTTGACCGAAATGAACTCCCGTTGTAGGTTATCTATAATGAAGGAACTGTATGCAAGCAACAGTTCATCTTATTAGTTCTGTTCGGTTAGGTGGTGAAGCCAGACATGGACTTACGCCAGTATGCTTTTACCGGCCCCAACTTGGTTAGAATTGAAAGGACTGTGTTAGCGTAGTGGTCCTGTAGGTGCGGGCATTTAGGGGTGACTTGAATTCACTGAAGCAAGGAGAATACGTACTGATGCCATCGAGCCACAGGATTCTGTCCTTGCCATTTTTCCAAGACAGAAACTTTTCGTTTTTCAGTAGCCATTCACCTGTTCCGGGCGTCATCTGTTTCAGGAAGAACGAAAGCCTGTCATGGAAATCCATGGGGGAGAGAGATTTCAGCCAACTGATGATCTGGGTAGCTGCGGCGTGAATAGCTGGTAAGCATGGGCCCATAGTTGAGTTAGGGGATCATGACCACGAACTAGGAGACTGAGCAGAGCGAGTGTTTCCCGGTACTGGACCTGAGCTATGTACTGGTGGCTTTGTTAGGTATATTGTTGTCCTGCTATCACCCTAAGCAGTTCACTGATGTAACTGCTTATGCTGGAGATATAGGAGTCTCACTTTCTTGCTGGCTGAGCAACGACCTCACCAGGTCAATGGGAGCTTCGGCCCCATGGACTGGGATAGTAAAAATGTACATCAGCTATCGAAACTCGCGTAGGGAGGTACTAGTCTGAGGTAGCCCCTTATCGATTGTCTCCAAAGAAAGCTTACTCGCTACATATTTATCAACGTTGAGGAGAACACCGGGGCCTGTGTTGATACTCTGGTCGCCTCTGCCCGAGTGCAGTGTTTGGGCCCCACTGCCGTGATTCTCAACTGTCGAAGTGGCCATTATGTGCTCAACATGGATTTTGCGCTGTGTTGATGGCTGTGATGGAATGCGGACAAGGAACCGAAGGCAGCGACAGGCACAGTATGAACCGCTTCTAATCAATGGCGAGTGCCGAACCAAGGACGCAGGAGTTGTGTATCTACAATGCCTACTCCTGTAGGCGAACCTCGGAATCTAGGCGACATGGAGCCGATAAGGCGTCCTTCTGTCAGCCCCCGGACCCCGCTTGGAGACGCCATGAAGAGCAAGCCCAACCAAATTGCGGTGGACACGCACTACACGCATACCGGGGGCTGTGTCCATGCAAGGTCAGTCTCTTGCATTTACAGAGCCAATGGTAATGCTCGGCTTCCTGAGCCTCGCCATTTCTGAATGGCTAGGGGTGACCTTTCGACAAATTTGGCCCCTGCACCAGTCATAATGCAACATTGTGTAACCCACCTACAGGAGGGAGCTCTCCTCCGAGGCTGGTGTGTTTAGGACCGGGACCGCCAGACTGGTTGCCTAAGGTACCTACCTATATTACCTCACTTGAAAACCGGGTCGAAGTAAGCACTTGAGCAGTGTGTCCTACAACGTCCAGCACGTCCGAATTCCACCAGCATCTACATAAAAAGGATCGGCCAACCCAGCCCAAACACGGCCCCGGCAGTCGCCGACGACCAAAAGCTCGGACACGCCTAGCACAACCTATTCATCCAACTACAGCCGACAACCTGAGCGACACGGGATGTCAGAACCTTCAGTAAGAGCTACAGTGGGAGGTTCCAAACCTACAAACAGAAAACCGAACATGTCAAGGACGAAACCCCAGGGTTCAAAGTTTCCCAAGCCTCCAGCCCCGCCTAGTACTAGTAGTGAATCGTCATATTACGAGGAGGATTGGGAATATGACGACTCGGATAAAATTGACCCTTCGGACTCTGCCTCCCACCTTAACGAACGTCACGGTTATGGACCTCCTCCGCCCCCGCGGTCACAACATCAACCTCCCGGTCCGCGAGGGCGTGATCCCGTCGAGTACAAGCGTGGTTACTTCCAACCGCCACCTGAGCCTGCTGCCAATATTATCCCGCATCAATATCCGTACCACAGACCGTATCGCAATCCCTTCCTTCCCGGGGGCCCTAGTCAATTTGGTACCGGAGGTGCGACTGGCGACTATGGGTCCTCGTATAGCAGCCACTACGATGTGAACCCCTATGCATACGGAGGAGGGCCGCAGTACGGAGGGTACGGTGCCGGCTTCAGTCCGGGTTACAACAGCATGCCTTATCATCAGCCATCGTACACACCAGGATATGGGGCATATCACAATCAGGCCCCTACTCTACCTCACTATGCATATCAAAATCCCCCACCACCCCCACCATCAGAGGCTCCTCGGCCTCCTACGCCGACAGTAAACAAGAAAGCTGAACCAGAAGTGGAGGCCCTGAAAGCCCAGCTTGAGAATATCAAGATCCAGCTTGCAAAGCAGCAGCAAGAGCAAACTATTCAGGAGAAGATGCAGGAGATCAAGAGTGAGGCGATCAAGATAGCAAAGGAGCAGCTCGAGTCAGAGAAGAAGGCCGAGGAAGAGCGCAAACGACTAGTGGATGAGGCCATCAAGCAAGGAGAACGAGAGGCGAGGGAGAGGATTGAGGCCGAGCGAAAGGCAGAAAATGAACGTCGGCAGCGTGAGGAGGAGGCGCGGGTGCGAGCTCTCGAGGAAGCCAAGAGAAAGCTGGAGTCCGAGGCAGAAGAGGAGAGACGGCGCTTCCGGGCAGAGGAACAAAAAAGGGTGCAGAAGCTCGAGGAGATGGAGAGACACTGGCGTCTCAGGATGGGACTTGAGCCAGTCGATCCATTCGTGCCTAATGGTAAGCCTTGCTTGGCCAAATGGGTTCGTGGGTATGTTAGTTGCGACCTACGACGGTTAACCGAGAGCGCAGGATTTCTTACGACCCCGTTTGGGACGACCTTCATCCCTGGCTACAGGCCTGAGGCATATCTCAGCCCACAGATGGGCGGCAGAGGACACATGCATCCTCGCCAGGAATGGCACCCGCGGAACCACGGACATGACCACCGCCCACGGTACAACTCCAGCGAGGGTACTCGTAGCCAGAATTTCACATCACATCACCATGAAGCTGATTACGACGGCGATCACGATAGTGGCCCGCAACGCCGGGGGTTCTATCGGAGTGGCGACTTTGACATGGACACCCCTCCACAAGGGCGACCGATCCCGGTACCACCCGAAGTGCCGTATCCACCGACACCCAGTGATCATGGATCTACTTCGTCTCCGTCTAGCGAGGAACCAGAAAGCGATGTTGAAAGCGATATTGACACGGACTCCGGCACAGTCAAACCACCAACTAACTATCGAAATGAAACGGAATTGACAGCAGATCAGCCAGAAGACGGCTCATATCGCTTTTCGCCCGAATCGCCCCCCTTAGTCGCCAAGAGGGTCCATGATAATGGCTATGAGAGCCATCAGCTGGAAACGCCATTAGCAAGCCCTCCAATTCCAGAAGACTATCCCGACGAAGCAAGCCAGTCAGACCAGTCGGACGACGAGAGTGAAACCGTCATTGAATTCCAAAGCCCGTCAAGGGAGAAAACGGGCAGTCTAAGTCCCCAAATCGAGGCGAGACTACAGGTTGAGCCGGAAGAGACCCCAACCGATGCAGGCAATGGTCAAGCTGGAATTCGTCAACCCATGTCCCAGGGCCCAAGACATGTACTAGGAGTCTCTCAAGTGAAGAATCAAAAGCCTGCCGGTAATCCTACCAATGGGAGCAGTCCTAACTCGGTCGATCTGGAAGGACCCGGGACACAGAACGACAACAGTCACGGTTTGATGTCAGGGCAAACCCGAAGTCATAACGAGGGCCAACTGGATGATCACTTCAAGTTCAGTTCCAACATGGAGCAAACCCACATGCAATCGCCAGCCCGGGTTCCTTCAGCATCGCGAGATCATGGACGCCGTCATCAACCCCACAAACCCCGTAAACAGCCTGAACGGCCTCCAACCCATCATCAGCAAGCCATGCGACATCGGAAGCAGCAAGAGCACCGCCAGCGATTGGACCATGCCAGACCACTTGAAGGCTGGCCACCTCCAGTCAGAGAGTATGTCAGCTTGCAACCGGTACAGCAGCACAATCCTGTCCAGACACACCCAAGCCGCCCTCAATATCCTCATAAAAGAGGTCACCCACCACCTGATTACGGAGGAAATGGAGAACGAGTGCTTCATTACGATGATGGCGCGGGATTCTTGGATTTCAATGCTACCCCTGTTGTGAATGCAGCGAAGGGTACTGTGCCATGCGTGATTCTTCCGCTTTCATTTTTACAGCGACTTGAATCTTGAGGGTTTATTCATTGAGTAGTTACCATCTTCCGGCTGGTGAGAACATTGGGAAGTAGTGCTTGAAAAGTCCTTGTTGAGAAATACCTACCTCGCATTTGGCATCTGAGTCAACCAGAACCCCGTTGTTACTTGGAAAGTTCCATTCCATCTTCCCGAGTAAAGAGGATGGCTAAGGTAAGTTAAGTAGGTGGTGTGAAAGGTGGTGAGTACAACAAAAGATGTGTTGAGCAAGAGGAGTCTGAGTGGCTAATTTAGGTAGACGGTGTGCTAGGCGGTGGGCTAGGCGGTGGGCGGCAAAAGAGTGCTCTATTGTAGGTCAATTAGGAAGACGGTACAATCACTAGCGCAATTGACTTCCGCTTTTTACTCACTCTTCAATTGTCTGGAGTCCCCGGTTTGGATACATCGTGCCTGCTCCCACGGTCAAATGTTCAGCACAGTCCAGCACAATGCACCTTTGCCCAGCTGACCTAAGCCGGGCAAGCTGCTGACTGTCAACATTCTTCAGATCAGGGCACATGTTTTCAAGTAACGTACTGTAGAGCCTCAAAAAAAATAAAAATATAATGTAATAAAAACAACGGGTGCTCTGCGCTCGTTGGCCTGCACTTTCTAACCATTGCCTAATGAAGCGCCCAATGTACCAACCTAGGGCTGCTGCGACCAATGATGTGACTGCCAAGTCAAAATGCTAACCAACACCGACACAAATTCCTTGCATACTGTACAAGGCAGCTGCCGTCAAAGATG